>NC_142929.1:119761053-119788553 GCF_046866305.1 Octopus bimaculoides
TTCAACTGATACTTATTTTATCGATTCCGAAAAGATGAAAAGCGAATTCGGCCTCAACAGAATTTCAACTCAGAATGCAAAGACGGACGAAATACTGCTAAACATGGTGTGGTAATGAATATGTCAGCTCACCGCCTTCTCTAAATTTAACGTTAAGCAATATTCACATTAATCTCAAACGCATTAGGAGCATTGTCAGATACCTAGTATCCTGTACACGGTACAGCAGTGGTTCTCAACTGGTGCCGATATGGCCCTTGGGGTTCCAATAACATTTTGTGGATAAAGTTTATCTGCAATAAATTGGTTATACTTCTACAATACACAAGATATTTTAACAAAAAACATTTTTATACAGTTCGTATTAATATTTAATTATGAAAATAAAATAGAATGTTTTTACTACAGTTTGGCATTATTCAAAAGTGAATTAGAGTAATTCTTACACGGAACTCACAGCTAAACCACAAGCACGCAGAAATAGCAACACTAGCAGCAAAAATAACCAACACATTGCAAAAAATGTGACATTTTATAAAAGCACATTTAAAAAGAAAATCTTGTATAGAACGTACCACTAAACCTCACACACACAGAAAGAAATATAACAAACTATAAGCATAAGTAAAGAAATATAAAAATCTATGAACTAAACCGTCTCCAAATATTTTTCTATTTACTTGTAAAATATTTCGCTTACCACAGAATAATTATTATGAATTTTAAACAGAAATACCATTAACATTTCGTAATTTTGACGAGAGATTAGACTCATTCACTAGCTCAAAGAAAACAATAAGCACATTTCCATCAAACATAATAACTGTGCCAAAAGAAACATTTGTTCACTCAATAGTAAGTACTTAGCAATGAAAGTCGTCTAGAAGTGAACAAACAGGAAAAATGCAACTCTAAAACCCCCAATAGAAATACTTTCCGACAATTTGTAATATACATATATTTCACCCACTTACATATTAGACACCACCCAGAATCTAAAATCAAGTCGATAGCATGCAATCACAGATCAGGTTTCTACACCACAAAAAAACAAATGTCATGAACTTTGCAAAGAACTTTATGAAAACCTTTCTGCCAAGATAATCTTAATAACACAGCTTTAAGTCATTTATGCATTCATATAACACCTACAACTTATAAACAGTCCAATATGCCAGATTTAGTGAAGCGGTAAATTCTTGTAAGAGAAAATTTCTTCTTTAAAATATTTGCAGCCGCAACCATTTCTTAAATTAATCCATTTATAAGTGCTCTGATGCTGAGGGTAGCAAACAGTGTCAGTGCACATGTTCTTGAGTGTGTATGCATTTTATGAACGCTTAAAGAACTATGGAACGCTGTCAGAGAGTGAAGTTGTGCGGATGGGCACGGAGGTAGCTGATTATGTCCATAAACATAAGCATGAAATACGTACACACCCAGAGACATATATATGTTTATATGTGTGTATATACTCTTTACTTTTTACTCTTTTACTTGTTTCAGTTATTTTACTGTGGCCATGCTGGAGCACCGCATTTAGTCGAGCAAATCTACCCAGGACTTATTCTTTGTAAGCCTAGTACTTATTCTATCGGTCTCTTTTTGCCGAAGCGCTTAGTTACGGGGACGTAAACACACCAGCATCGGTTGTCAAGCGATGGTGGGGGGACAAACACACACACACAAACACACACACACACACACACACACACACATATATATATATATATATATACATATATATACATATATACGACGGGCTTCTTTAAGTTTCCGTCTACCAAATCCACTCACAAGGCTTTGGTCGGCCTGAGGCTATAGTAGAAGACAGTTGCCCAAGGTGCCACGCTGTGGGAGTGAACCCGGAACCATATGGTTCGTAAGCAAGCTACTTACTACAGTATATGTGAGTATGTTTGTGAGTATTTATGTATACCTGCATATGTACATACATATACTTACATATGTGCGTGTGTATGTGTGTGTGTATGCATGCGTGTATGTGTAAGTGTGTGTATATGAGCGCGTATGTATGTGTTACCTTCTTGGAAATGGAGGATTCAGTACAAAAGAAAAAAGAATGATGTCGTTTATTTAAGCAGGTTTACTATCAATATTTTTGGCAGAATCTTTACTATGTCGGATAAAATGCCTCGTGACATTGCTTTCCGGTCTCTATGTTTCCTGACTGAAATTGCGCCATATACTGGGGTTAAAGTAAATCACTCAATGGAGATTGCTTGTTGTACCACAATTTGAAACAGTCATTATTAGTTTACTAAATTTACTAGTAATAATCATTTCACTAGTAAAACTAACCTTCCATCCTTTCTACTGTTCGTACAAGGCCTGAAATTGTGAGTGAGAGGGCTAGTCGATTTCCTTGACTCCAGTACTCAAGCGGGGCTTATATTTTCAACCACGAAATTACGAAAGGCAAAGTCAACCATGTTGGACGTTGTTCATATAGAGTTTTTAAATATAACTCGCTCATTGGTGTTACTTCTGTTGTTGTTCCTGATGTTGCTTTTGTTGTTGTTTTTGCTGCCTTTGTGTATTGTTTTTTTTTTTATGCTGCTGTCCGAATTCAGTCTTTCGACCACTACATAAAGTTGTAGGAAAACATTTTCAAAGCGCCTGTTCCAGCAGCCCAATCTTCCCTTGATTTGGGAAGCCTTATTGATATGTTACGCTATAAAACATTAAATTTGAAATTTTGATCTAAAAATCACTTCAAAAAGCAAATTATAGTAAAACGATGAGGACCCACTTTCAGCGAATTTGTTTCTTTAGTTAAAAGTTCAACAAAATCTGGAATACAAACTAAAAACAAAATTTTAAGAAATCTTACGAACTAGCGTGGTCCAGGTCTAGGCACAAATAATAATGAGGATGATGATGATGATGATAATGATGATGATGATATAATAATAATAATAATATTAATAATAATAATAATAATAATAAGATGAAGGTAAAGAAGAAGAAGAAGAAGAAGAAGAAGAAGAAGAAGGAGAAGAAGAAGAAGAAGAAGAAGAAGAAGAAGAAGAAGAAGAAGAAGAAGAAGATGATGATGATGATGATGATGAAGAAGAAGAAAAAAACAGGAAAAAGAAGAAGATGAAGGAGAAGAATTTTAAAGAAAACTTACGAACTACGAAGCAGTGCTGTGTAGGACTTGCCACAAATAATAATAATAATGATGAAGTTGATGATGATGATGATGATGAGGAGGAGGAGGAGGAGGAGGAGGAGGAGGGGGATGAGGTGGAGGTGGTGGACGACGATAATAATAATAATAAGAAGAAGAAGAAGAAGAAAAAGAAGTCTTTTAAAGAAAACTTACGAACTACAAACAAGCGCTGTCTCGGTCTAGGCACAACTAATAATAGTGATGATGTTTATGATGAAGTGATGATGAGGAGGACGAAGAGGAGAAGCAAGAGGAGGAGGAGGAGAAGTAACAGGAGGAGGAGGTGGAGGTGGAGGTAGATGATGATGATAATAGTAATGATGATAATAATAATAATGATAATGATAATAATAATAATAATAAGAAGAAGAAGAAGAAGAAGAAGAAGAAGAAGAAGAAGAAGAAGAAGAAGAAGAAGTAGAAGAAGAAGAAGAAGAAGAAGAACAACAACAACAACAAGAACAAGTATAAGAAGAATTTTAAAGAAAACTTACGAACTACGAACAAGCGCTGTTTTGGTCTAGGCACAAATAATAATAATGATGAAAGTGAAGATGATGATGATGAGGAGGAGGAGGAAGAGGGGGAGGAGGAGGAGGGGGAGGAGGAGGAGGAGGAGGATAACAGGGAGGACGAGGATAATACTAATAAGAAGAACAACAAGAACAGCAACAACAGAAACAACGACATGGATGTGCTACACCGTGCTCTCCATTCAAAAACAAATCTCATCTAATAACATCGGTGGAATGAGATGAAGGAGCATGTAGAAGACTTAAAGGAAGCGGCTTTTTAACGAAAATAATCACAAAAACGAAATTCTACTGCTTTACAAAGCACAGTTTCTCCTATGCACAATGTCTCAGTGAAACATGAGAAACACACACGCGAAATCAGCATCGGAAAGTTTACAAATTATAAAATATAAATGAAACAAAACAGTAAGTGCATAAATTGATTAATTACGATGCACTCGAATGTCTACACAATCATATATACATTTTAATACCCATAGGACTACACATACATCCCTATATTTACACAACTACGTGAAATTTACAGAACGCACATATACGCATATCAAAACACGTATCACAAACTAAGCAAAAATCCCCAAAAAATAAAATTTAATTTTTTTTTATTGACGAGCGGGTCAAGGAGGAGGAATGAGAGAGAGAGAGAGACAGAGAGAGAGGGAGGGAACGGTGAAAGGAGGAGAAGAATAGGGAAGGATTGGGAGAGAAAACAGAAAGGATGAAGAACAAGAGAGGGTGAGAGATAGACAGGGAAGTGATAGTAATAGTAGTAGAGTGCGCAGTAGTAATTATTAAGATAAAACCTACTTGGAAACGGATGCGTGGCGTTACACATATATGCATGTATGTCTACATATAGATGTAGTTATGTACATATATGTATGGTTAGAAGCATATATTTATGTTATTTATATTATTATATGATCGAACGCCACGCGTCCGTTTCCAGGTAAGTTTTATCTTAATAATTACTACTGCGCACCCTACTTCTATTACTATCACTTCCCTATCTATCTCTCTTCCTCTCTTGTTCTTCATCCTTTCTGTTTTTCTCCCCCAGCCCTTCCCTATTCTTCTCTTCCTTTCACCGTTCCCTCTCTCTCACTCCTCCTCCTTGAACCTCTCGTCGCTGACACGTGACGAAAGGGATTCTTTCTATTTTTCTGCCTTCCTATAGAGAAGACGTGATTTCTTTGTCTCTCATTCACATCTAACTAGCGTTCAAAATAATAATTTTTCTATCGTCTTGGCCTAATAGCCCTTACCGTTTCTTTTCACTGTCTTATCTTGTTTTTACTTCCTTTTACTGTCTTGTTCTCACTGTCCTGTTCTTTTTTACACTTTCACCATCCGCAAAATGTTCCAAATTTTATTTAATTTGCTTTGCGGGAAGAACTGTTCCAACGAAGTTGCGTATTGTCCTTGCCTTCGAAACGTGGAGTAGATTGAACAAGGACAACTGATGAAAGGAAATATTGTTTATTTTGCGTGTTTCGTTTCTCTATTTGTTTGTTTTTTTTTTCGTTGTCCGAAAAAAGTTCGTTTTCTGCCTTCGTCTTTATGCTTTCGTTTCTCATTGTGTTTAACGTTTTTTTTGTGATGTCCTATACCCATATATGCATGTGTATACATTTAGATGTAGGTATGTACATATATGTATTGATATATGCATATATTTATATATGTATATATATATATATATATATATATATATATATATATATATATATATATATATATATATATATATATATATATATATATTGTTATATTTCAGTATAATCATTTTTTATTGTCTTATTTTTCCTTCTTTCCAAATAAACACACGCTCTATATATTCGTTCTTCACTCTTATATTATTGTTCTTAATGTATCTTATGTCCGCTCTCTGGAAATCTTTCATCATACACCTGTGAACTCATCAGAGACTCTTCCATCCCAAGTGTCCCCTCCTATACTGTTTACTCCATGTACATACATATCAACTCACGAATGCACTACACCTAGAATATACAGTATCCGAAGGCACTACAATCCGAGAGGCACATTCAGTTAAAGATTTGGAGATCAATATGTGCTTGATGCATCATTTTATACGCACATTACCAAGATCGCAGCAAAGTGCTGACAGCTGGCAGGATGGATACTGAGGTCCTTCAAGACAAGATACCAAGAAACTACGCTGACCGTGTGGAGAACATTGTTCTCAGCCTCCTGGACTACTGCTCTCAGCTATGGCGACCACGTAGATCCAAACTAACAGCGGAGCTTCAAGCAGTCCAACGTAACAACACTAAAAAGATTGAAACAATGCAGGGATACGCTGAAAAAACTGCAGCTTTATAGCGAAGGCGTGATGGATATGTAACAATCTACGTATGGAAAACTCTAGAAGCGCTACTACCGAATTTCGGCATTCAGCGTTATACAAATGGCAGAACTGGCCGCCATTGTACTGTACCAAATGTACCATCCACTCCGTCTAAATTCAGGACCTGTTACTGCAATAGTCTAGGATTCAAAGAGCCAAAGCTCTTCAATGCCCTGCCACAAAAACTAAGAAAACTTCCTAAGATTTCAAAACCAAAATACACATCCTCCTCTCCACAATACCGGATGAACCAACGGCCTGACGTGAGGTGTAGACGTGGGCAGCAGAACCAACTTCCCTTATACACCAAATAGGCTGACAGGTGGGTCAAATACACAGGAATGATGAAGTGAAACACCCCAGACTGTGAAACACCCCAGACTGTGAAACACCCCAGACTGTGAAACACCCCAGA
Organism: Octopus bimaculoides; assembly: GCF_046866305.1. Taxonomy (NCBI): domain Eukaryota; kingdom Metazoa; phylum Mollusca; class Cephalopoda; order Octopoda; family Octopodidae; genus Octopus; species Octopus bimaculoides. Next base: position 119,767,572 of record NC_142929.1, read on the forward strand.
CTGTGAAACACCCCAGACTGTGAAACACATGGGTGAGAGTATAAAATAATAAAAGCATAAAAGGAGTGGCTGTGTGAAACCTTCGGCAAGTGTCTTCTACTATAGCTTCGGTTGAACCAAAGCACCGTGACTGGATTTGTCTGTGTTTGTCCACCCAAATTCGACTGATAACAGATGCTGGTGCATTTACGTCCCTGTAACTTACCAGTTCGGCAAAAGATACCGATAGCAAAAAGTACTAGGCTTACAACGAATACGGCCTGGGGTCAATTTGCTCGACTAAAGGCAGTGCTCCAGCTTGGCCGCTGTCAAATAACTGAAACAAATAAAGGAAAAGAAAGAATATATATATATATATATATATATATATATATATATATATATATATATATATATATATATATATATATATATATATATATATATATATATATATATATATTCTTGTATTGTTGTTTTATTGTTTCTGTCATTTGACTGCCTCCATGCTGAAGCACTGCCTTTACATGCATACTTATATATATACATATAAATTTGACGGGATTCTTTCAGTTTCCGTCATTAAAGTTTTCCGACCACATGTTGCCAGATGGTTACTCAGTGGTATTTGGCGTACTTCTGGGTTTTTAATTTGTTGTCGATGCACACGCGAGAGTTCTGATAGTGCATTACCTGTCTAGCCAACGTACAGTTCTTCACAAATTGGGCATTTGATGCAGTAGATTAAATTTCTGCTTTTGCAGTTCATGGTTGCGTTTGTGAATATTTTCCCCGATATATGTGTTCATATATGGGCCGGTATGAATTAGTTGACATGTATCGCATTGGCTATCATTGCATTTAGACACAGTGAATGGTTGATTTTTGTTGCTAAGGTCAAACCTTGCCTTTGTTAACTTACTGCGAGTTATAATTTGATCTGTAATGATATTTCTCAATTTCTTACTTTGTGCAATGATTGGTAGGTTTGCTTTAGCGATATTGAAGATGTTCTGGTGGCATGGATTGTGTGTCACAATAAATAGTATAATTTGTTCTTGTTTTTGTCTTCTTTGCGGTGTCCTCAGTTGTTGTATGGATATATTCAAAGCCCGCTGAATACTATTTTCTATATGTAGTGACGTGTATTTTTGTTTGATCAGAAATTCTTTCAGTTCTATCAGGCGCTGATTTCTGGTATTTAGATCCTCTACAATGGTACAATTCTTCTAGTTAAGCAGTATGGGATGTTACGTTTTGTATGCGGTGGTTGGCATGATTTAAAATTCAGGTATTGGTGTGTATCTGTGTGTTTATATTATATATTTGTGGTAATGGCGGTGTTCTTTTTAATTACCATTATATCTAGGAATGCCAATTTGGTACTGCTCATCTCCTTCGTAAATTGGATGGATAGATGTAGGTTGTTCAGGAGGATGTTCAAGTCTTCCACAGTGTTTTGAGATTTTGTCCAGATTATGAAGCAATCGTCGAGTTATCTCTTTCATGCTTTTTCAATATACTTCCTAAATTCAGTGCTGTATCTCTCCTCTATTTCCTAGTAGAGTTTTTGTTCTAAGTATCCCATCACCGAGTTCGCATAAACGGAAGCAAACCTAGTTCCCATAGCCGTGCCTCTAATTTGGATGTAGTTCTTTCCATTGAAGAAGAAAGTGTTGTTTTCCAGAATAAGTCTGACTGTCTAATATAAATGTTACTGTGAATCTGATATATATACCTCAAGGAGATTATTCATATTTACGTTATCCTATTTTTCAAGTTTGTATTTATTACGTTTCCATTTAAGCAACCTTGTAAAAAAATAATCTAATTTTCGAGTTTCTCAATATTTCAAATTTCATTTTGCGCTTCTAAGATTAAAGCTTCTAATTGCACTTTTAAATGTTTGCCATTCTCTCCAATGAAATGATTTTGCATCCTCGTTTGAAAATTTGGTTCTATTTCTTTAGATGTTACTGTTTTCTCTTCTTTTTTTCATTCCAAAGCGTTTTTAATAACTATATTTTGAGCTGTTATTTGGAGTTGTGTTTGCATTTGAACAATTTCCGTAAAAATGTAAGATACCTCTCAACACACACACACACACACACACACACACACACACACACAAACACACCTAAATACACACTTACACGCGCACATCATGCACACAGACTAACTTTCTTGACTCTAAATTTCTTGTTTCATGTCAGAGTGCAAGGGAATCGAGTGCAAGCCCTCGCAAAATCTTCTACGTTACTCAAAAAAGAAAGGAAAAACAAGGAATGAAAGGAATCACGAAGTACTACAAGCACTCGAGTAAAACCATGTATACAATCTAAGCATATAGTTGTACATGCCTCAAATCTGTGAAAAACCCATCTTACTCATTCAATTTCTTCTGACCAAAGATCAGAAACAAAATCTCAGTGTAACATTTCTTAATGAATCAGTTTTAAAAAAAGGAGTTTTTTTTTTTTTTAAGTGTGTCTGTGTGTGTGTGACTGTATCTTTGCACACATGAGTGTTAGTGTGCATTTTTATGCTTTGTTTGTATGGATATGTACTTAAGGGCACATTACAGGCTTTCAGTTTTGCTGCGGCAATATAAATTATTAATGGTGACCACCTACTCTTTCTTGGAGTTAGCACCATCACAAAATCATCCACACTGTTGTATTTTTCTTATCCCTTTCAGTCTCTTCTCCACTTCACTTTCATATTCTTTTCGACTCTAGGCACAAGGCCCGAAATTTTGAGGAAGGGGGACAATCTATTAGATCGACCCCAGTACGCAACTGGTACCTAATTTATCGACCCCGAGAGCAAAGTCAACCTCGGCGGAATTTGAACTCAGAAAGTTAAGATAGGCGAAATACCGCTAAGCATTTTGCCCGGCGTGCTACCGTTTCTGCCAGATGGCGGCCTTTCTTATTCATCTCATTTATCCACTCCTATCACACTCACTTCTGTCTACTATGGCAACCACCAACATCAACGCCCCTGCCACGATCTCGCATTCTTGGATTATGGAAGGTATGAATCTATTTGGTATTTCATCGAATGTTGAGCGATTTCTTGGAAAAATATGGCGAATTGGATGGTGACCCGACAGCATACGGAAGAAGTTTAAGGACAGTAGAAATCAGGAGGAGCGTCTTCAAGGTGACTACCTGTACCCACTCATCTTTGTACTGTGCTTGATACCACTAACACTGATTCTGAGGAAAGCAAATACTGGGTATGTATTCAAAAGCCGCCAACAAATAGTCGACCATTTGTTGTTCATAGATGTTTTTAAACTTTATGGTAAAGATGAATCCCAAGTCAATCCATTTGTTGATACGGTGTATACTTTCAATGCAGATATCAGAATGGAGTTCGGATTGAGAAAGTTTGGTGTGTTAGACTTGAAGAGAGGCAAAATCAAATGAATGGACGGGCTAACGATACCTTCGGGGGAGGTTATGAAGCAGTTAGCTTGGGATTTTAAGCAATTGTGGCCGATGAAAAAGGTGGTAGTAGTACCAATAACTGTCGGAACCCTGGAAACAGTGCGTAAAACTCTTGAGAAATACATGTAACAAATAGGGGCTGCAATAAGGGTGGAGCACTTGCAGAAAATAGCACTGCTGTGAGCCACTCGAATACTCCGGAGGGTGTTCGAAAGATAAAGGGGTGTTATCTTAGTTCACTGGTAGTGACAAGCTGACACCGTAGTACATCTCCAGCGTTAGGAGCTTTGTAAAGGCAATAATAACAATACACCCCCAGTACTTGAAAATGATCACATTGCACTCCTCTGGAACTTCACCATTCAAACTGACAGAAAGATAGACGCAAATAGGCCAGACATCATACTGAAAGACTTCAGACAAAAATCATGCCTCCTCATTGATATGACTGTCCCAATCGATATAAACGTATCTGTCAAGACCTACCAAAAACTGAGCAAATATAAAGATCTTGAAATAGAAATTAGCAAAATGTGGAATCTGAAGACGAAAACAATACCTATTGTCATAGGTGCCCTGAGAATGACAGCGAAACGGGCTGATTACTACCTAGCTCAGATACCAGGAAACCCCAAAATGGCTGAAGTTCAAAAGATAGTGCTCATGGGAACTGCTCATATCCTACATAAAATACTGTCTATGTGATCTCAAATTTTAAAGCAAACACATAATTTTCTTATTGTTTCTTAAACATTCACTTGAACAACACTGTACAAATCCAAATATATGGTACCCTAGGCATAACACCTACATGAAATTCTAACTTGTTTTCTCTTGAGGTCTCTGGGTGAGACTTGGATCCAACTTGTACAAATGCAAAACAAAAGTCAAACATAATAATAATAATAATAATAATAATAATAATAATAATAATAATAATAATAATAATAATAATAATAATAATAATATTAATAATAATAATAATAATTATTATTATTATTATTGTAATTATTATTATTATTATTATTATTATTATTATTATTATTATTAATATTATTATTATTATTATTATTATTATTATTATTATTATTATTATTAATATTATTATTATTATTATTATTATTATTTTAATTTATACGCGTAATCGTCCTCCTCCTTACCATCTTCATCTTCATCATCACCTTCACCATCTTGTTCCACCTCCTTATGTTCGTGTCGTCACCGTGGTAATCATCAACAACAACATCAACGTCAATGTGCAACATATTCAACATGAGCTAATTTCTTTTCAACTCTGCCGCTTTGCTGCAATTTCAGCAATAGTTAGCAGGAGTAGTATTAGTGACAGTGCAAATATCAACACATGCTACAGTTACTGCAGCTGCAAACCTTACAGCTGACACAATAGCAGTAGTAGTAGTAGTAGTAGTAGTAGTAGTAGTAGTAGTAGTAGTAGGTGGTGGTGGTGGTGGTGGTGGTGGTGGTAGTAGTAGTAGTAGTAGTTGTTGTAGTAGTAGTAGTAGTAGTAGTAGTAGTAGCAGTAGTAGTAGTAGTAGCTGTAGGTGGTGGTGGTTGTGGTAGTAGTAGTAGTAGTAGTAGTAGTAGTAGTAGTAGTAGGTGGTGGTAGCGATGGTGGGTGTGGTAGTAGTAGTAGTAGTAGTAGTAGTAGTAGTAGTAGTAGGTGGTGATAGCGGTGGTGGTTGTGGTAGTTGTGTTGCTGATGCTGGTGTTGGACGAGGAGGAGGAGGTGGACGACGACGATGACGACGACGATGACGACGACGATGACGACGATGACGACGATGATGACGACGATGACGACGATGACGACGACAACGACATCGAGAAAGGTTGGTCATATGTGACAGCATATATTTGTTTGCATAAGTTGTGAAAACTTCCTTGACTTCAGTCAATAAAATGTACTCATTTTGAATGCAAGCATCAGCAAAATAAGCAGCAACAACAGTATTAACACTAGCATCAGCAGCAACATTAACAACATTATCAGCAACAGAAACAGCAGCAGCAACATCAATATCAGCATCAACATCAATGGTAGAAATTATATCAGAAAAATATCCTTTGAATGCAAATTCCAAACATGTCACTATTCACTTATTATCATTGTCCCGCTAGAGACGATGGAACCAGCATCAGTGAAAGGAAAGTATTTTGTTTAATATAATGTTCCGTTCTCTAATGCTCGAGAGTTGTCCATGACCAAAACTGTTGTGGCTGAATAGGATCATGTTAACTATAAACAGCAAACTGACAGCAAGACTGAGAGAAGTCAATGGTCTTTGATATGCCAGAATAATTCTGACTTGTGTCTGGTATATTGTGAATCAGATCATGTGACTTAGTTACCATAGTAGCGATCATTTCCAGATCTTGTTTTTTTTACAACGTTGTTAGATTTATGTATTATTAACTATATATTTTACTCTGTTTGGTTTTATAGTTAATCACCACTTCTTTTGCATGTATCTCATCGTGTTACTCCATCCCACAACCATCTTGGACCGATGTAGTAAATAACAGAAATAAAGCATGTATATGATTGCTATATGATGAACCAAATTTTTTGTGGACAAGGCCTCCATAGATCTGTAGATTTCGTCTACCTGCCTGAATTTTTAAGCTTTTCTATTTTGAACGATCTTTGATTTTCGATATTTTTCATTATATATCATTTATTCCACCATTATTTTGTATCTTGGTCTTCGTATTCTCGACAATCACTTGGAGCGTATGTGGCTAATGCAGAAATTATTATTATGAAGAATACTATTCGTGAGATTCTTTAGCGCGTTGGTCTAAATGCTTAACATCATTTCTTCCGGTTCTTTAGGTCTGAGTTCAAATATCGCCGAGGTCATCTTTACCTTTCATCCTTTCAAGTCGATAAAATAAATACCAGTGAGTACTAACATAAATGTAATAGAATAACCTACACCGCTTAAAATTGCTAGTCTTTTATTTAAAGCAAATATTATTACTGCTATCAGTGTGTCGAACATTTTGCTTCGCGGTGTTAGTTTTAATTCATTACATTCTGAATTTACATACGTATGAGGTCAACTCTCCCTTTCATCTTTCGAGATCAATATAATATATAAAAAAAAAACAATAAAGTAATGGGGTTGATGCAATCGACCAAGCCATTAACTTTAAGATGACTGATATTAAGATAAAGCAAATGAAAGTGAGAGAGCGGAATAGACTGAGTGAGAGAAAGAGAGAGGGGTTGACTGAGAGTGAGAAATGAATTAAATTGACATTAATTGTTAGTTCTTTCATGAAAAATAAGTTTTCTTTAATACTGTTTGGCGATGCCCCATATGCTTTCAGAGCTCAGAGTAGAAAGTGGTTTCTGGAAGGGTTTTTGAAGACCAAATTGGGTAATGTGGTCGGAATAAGCTACTTCGTATAATAATTCTAGTAAACCGTATATATATATTTGTACAGTACCGACTTTTATTACTATTCTTAGCTTAAAATGTCCCTACAAGTATCGGCAAAATACACTCATGAAAACAATCGTAATAACAGCACAATAAACTTAACAAACATACTCCTATTTATTTTAAAACTCGAAAATACACTCAAAATAAACAGATAATGTGAATATTGAATACACAAACAGATCTTCAAGTATAAACACTTAAGATCTGTATAATGGAAAACACGAAACAAGAATAGTTTTGAAAGCATTAATTTAAATGACAAAGAAACAATGTTTATAGTACAAGTAGCAACGAAAACGCCAATAAAACCATTTTATACATTACATCAATGTACATCATAAGAAATCTCCGGGTATGAATCAGCTCCAAGAAAGGGAGAGGTTGTGGAGGTGTATTCATGATCAGGAAACTTATCAAAAGAGAGCTAGTTTAACATTATTGTTTTCACTGTGTTGCCAGTAGGACTGAAAGATCCCATATGCTCTCGAAGCTGGTTTTAAAGGGAGGAAGACTTTCACATTTCAAGTGGTGAAATTATTTAAGTAAATTATAAAAATTTGTCAGGACATTAAATCGGAAGATAGAACTAGGAGAAAGTTTTGTGCTGCACTACATTCTAAAACGAGCCCAAGTTGTACGGATAGCTATACCACTACTAAGGCAACTATTGGATTCTCATCACTTGTGCCCCACTATGTGGTTAGATCGTGAACATGCAGCGGATGCAGCAACCATAATAGGTTACTGAGGTTAATGTCATGGATATAGCTCTCGCTTTCCGATAGTATAACGAGTGACACCTAGAAGAATAAACTGAGAGGCGCCAAGAATACAGAGAATTATCTTATCACCAGCCAAAACAAAAGTTTTTTAATCAGTTATAATAGTGAGAAACCGGGAGGTCTCTCTTTTCGTCCCAAAGACGGTCAGAAGTTAGAGCAATAATTGAACTCCGTCATTTTGTGTCTGGTGGCTTCCAAAATTAGACAGGAAAATTGTGTGAAACCGATTGGTAGAGGAAAATAAACAATAAAAATGCAAGTGAGGGGTGGGTAAACAACAATAGTAATATGAGGTTTGAGGAATTGATGGGTATAATTTATATCGAAAAGAAAAGGATGATAGGTTGCTAGTAAAATAACACTACAAAAGGCTCTACGTATGAGAATTTCACAGTTTAACCAATGCGGAAGTCCTCACAATGCTTGTTTAGTCTACTCGATTGTTAACATTGCTTGCTTGCTTGTTTAGTCTACTCGATTGTTAACATATTCTAATTATTATTTCTGCATCTAACCACCAATGAGCATGCATATCTAAGCCAACAGCAACACTTGGGAGTGTCTTGCTTTCTGGTTTCTTAAACCGTTGTGTCCAAAGTTGAAAGAAAGCTTTGCAAACTTGCTTTGAAAATCATATTTTGTTTTTTTACAAATGTAATACATGAAAATTGAGGAGAAAGAATTTCAAGCGTTCATGGCTAAAAAAAAACCCAAATAATTACATTATTTCTAGAGCATCAAAGAGCAGTAGCTTAACAAGTACAACGAAAATTTCAATAACAGCCACGAAAGCAGTAGCAATGGCTGCAGAGATGGTATTATGTTCATGGAAGGAAAAGGGATGTTTTCGTCGTCGAATGTCTAAAGTACAAAACTTTCACCACTGCTATGATGGCAAACAGTTGTAACAGTGACAACAACAACAACAACAACAACAACATGAGCAACTGTAAAAGCAGCATTAATGAAAGTAACATGAGTTGTAATAACAATGATATTAAAGTGAACAGCGGAAATCGTAAACGTCACCAATGTCAACAACGGCAGCAGCGGCAGCAGCAGAAGTAGCAACATCAGCAGCAGCACCACCGATAGGGGCATCATTAGCAGCAGCAGTGGTAGTACCTGCAGCAGTGTCAGCAGCAGCGACGGTAATAGCAGCAGAACCAGCTTCAGCAGCAGGAATGGTGATAACGGTAACATCATCGGCAGAGCAACAGTAGCAGCGACAACGGCAGCAAAGGTAGTGACAACAACGCAACGCTCCGACAGTGCCCGAGGCCTGGTGACTCGTGGAATTATGTCGAACAGCTGCTATCACGTGTGGGATGATGAGGGCTATATGCCGATTCTTTTCCGAATATTACGTTGCCACTTTCCTTTGACCTGTAAAGACATGGAGATTTTTCCTTCCTTCGCTCTTGCCGAAAGAGATTGCATTGTAGACCTGAGTAAAGGGAATGAAGATAGACACTTTCCTCTTCTGCCAAGACTACATTGGTATTCCGTTTGAAAAAGGAGAGAATTTGTTGAATTCTGGTTGAATTTTGAGAGGTAGGGAAGTGGTATTTCCTATTCAAGCCCTTGATGGTCGGGTCTACGAAGGAGTTTTGAAGTTCCTTGGTTAATCTAGGCGACATACACCACTACTAGATACAAAGGAATTGTTCTAATGTTTTTGATATTGCATTTTTGTTTATTCTTGTCTGTCAAATCCCCGTTGTTTATTCCTGGTATTTACGAGATTTTCGTGGCAAATGAATGAATAAACAAATAGCAATTTGTGCTGTTCATCTTTTCGGGATCGTTAAATTAAGTACTAGTCAAGTACTGGGGGGGGGGGGGGTCCGATGTGATCGAATTTCCTCGTTCCCCAAAAATTTCATGATTTGTGCCTATAGTAGGAAGGATAATGATGATGATGATACTGCTACTACTACTACTACTACTACTACTACTACTACTACTACTACTACTACTACTACTACTACTAATTATTATTATTATTATTATTATTATTATTATTATTATTATTATTATTATTATTATTAATATCATTATTATTATTATTATTATCATTATTCGTACTGGATTGATCGCTCGTAAGTTTAGACTCAGCTGCATCTCCAAATGATGTTAATTGTTCAGTTCTGTCACAAAACGTTTGTTGGAACTACTAGCATTGCATAGATCATCTTGGTTTGTTTGTAGTGCCTCTATGGGTGCTCAGATTCGGAAAGAACATTTTCATTTCGTTTTCCAAAACATAATTTTAATAACAAACATGGCAATATCCGCCCTGCTCAGTGATATGATGAAGGAAGTCAGAGGTAGCTCTGACAGTGAGTGGCAATATATGTGAGTGTCTTCCACCTTCAAATCTCAGATGGAAGGGGAGGTGAACACTCACCAAGTTCAAAGTCTTGTGGACCATGCTAGTACTATAATGATTAAGAGCAGCAGTAGCAGCAGCATTAACAACAGCGACAATAATGAAAAGAAGAAGCGGCAATTAAATCTAACTATGAAACATATTTCCCTGTAATGAAAGCAACAATGCCACAGACATCAACCAACAACAACAACAATACTTCAATGAACACGAACACCACCAACTCCATCACCACCACTGCTGTAAGAAAAAAGTATGGGATAAGTAAAAAAAACAAACGCAACAGTAGCTTAGGCAGCACAAATTGTAACTGTATTTCCAACGTGAATAACAATAACCTCAACAACCATAACAACAATACATTTACAGCAACGGTTGCCAAGGCACTGAACTCTATAATATGGATATCCTACAAAAAGACATATGTGTGGTCCGAGCAGAAAAATAGATCCAGCTCGAAATATCATTTCCTTTGACTAGTAAAGACATGGAGATTTAATCCCCTTCGCTCTTGCATTTGTGGACCTGAGAGATGGGAATGGAGATAGACACTTTCCTCTTCCGCCAAGACTACATTGACTTTCCGTTTGAAAAAGGAGAGCATTTGTTGAATTGTGGTTGAATTTTGAGAGGTGGGGAAGTGTTATTTTCTATTTAAGCCCTTGGTGGTATAAAAGAAAAGGTGCTTCCATAAACACAAAAAGGCTGGAGACAACTACTCAGGCAGATGTGGAAAGAACACTCAAAGGAAAAATATCCAACAAGCAACTTGCACGCATTTCAGTGCTTTTCACGCACTCTATGGTTCTTTGTTGGATCGAAAAGTATTTTCTCCATCCATAAGATTTAGGGAGGAAGACGGTGCAAGAGAAGGTTGCAGGAATTCCACTTCAGGAGAATTTATGGTCAAATTTAGTTTTCAACATCTTTGAATGGTGTAAAGGTCTCCTGGAGTTAAGACTAACCCGTCTTGAAAATTGATTTGGGATTAGTGTGGAGGTGCTATTCCACATCAAATCAGACGCGATATACAAGATCCCAGAAATCATTCACCTTCCGGAAGGGGGAGTACTGAATGTTATGGATGAGTGTAGAAGGCTTTGATTCTACCTGTGCTGGGACACTAGTCACTTGAGAGCTTTGTGCCCTCAATAGAAGACAGGTAACCACAACGACAACAGCCACAACGACAAAAACATCAGAGAACAACAACAAAAGCAACAAAAACTACGTCAACAGTGGCAACATCAAGAGCAACACAATTAGCAACTACTAGAAGAACAGCAACCGCAGCAACAACAGGAACAACAGCAAAAGCAGCAACACTGGCAACACCAACAACGCTATCAGCAGGAGCTGCAGATGCACCACCACAACCTTAAACAGTAGAAAAGAAAATAACAGGCACTCCTACCAAAGCTCTCTCTCTCTCTTTATCTATCTGTCTATCTATCTATCTATCTATCTATCTATCTATCTATCTATCTATCTATCTATCTATCTATCTATCTTAGCTCTTAGCTCAAATACACGCATGGACTCTACCCAGATACTACAGATGTGAAGGAGGGAAACACCCAAACCAAAAGATGAAAAAAAAATCTAAAAGTAAATCACACCAACATACGCACCATAAAGTACAAAATCACACTCACACCAGTCATAGACACACCTACAGCAACACTAGCCTCTCCAGCACCACAATCGTCAACTCATCTATTACTACCACAAACATGTCCGCCGGTAGTATCACAGCTGTAACAACCCACTTGAGGAAAGCGTCCCTAACAGCAACAACCGACTATCCAAATGCAAATCTTAATCTTAGGGAGGAGGCTCAAAACTAATTGATTGCTTTCATAGCACGAAGGAAAGACATCAAAAGACACCTTCTACATCAGCACCGTTCAAGTGCGAAAAACACTGATGGTGTTGCGTATGCTGTTGAAAATATATATTAAAAATGCTTAAGGGCGAGGTTCCCACACGGCGTGGGAGCAAAAGCCACGAGTAGGTTTTTAAGGGGTTTCCCACTCTCCTGCTCTGAAATCTTAATGGAATGTTTAAGAAAATGGGGCAAATATGTTCGTGGCCTGCAGTCACCCTGGAAGCAGGGTCACCTGTAGAATTATCTGAGGTCCTAAGCTATGGAGTTGACCACCATTAATGAAACAAGGATTTCCGACACACGTGATCTGCACACTATTTACCACGACTTTCAGAAATATGCATTTCTTAATCGGCCTGGAATGGGTGAGGTGTGGCAGTGCTGTTTATGAAAGGTCTGGATTTCGAGGTACGAACAATCATCCTGGACACCGATAGTGTAGTAGTGGTCATGAATGTGAGCAATAACGAATGAGGTATTTTTAGATTAGTCGCTATATACATCCTGATCGGGTCGGGGCAGCCAGATTTCTTCCGACATTTGGAGGTTTTCTTTGGAACGTTTCGTTCTTTAGTGCTAGCAGGCGATTGGAAGGCCACCTTAGAGGTCCGCTTGGAAAGAGTGGGGCTATCCGAGAGGGGAGGAGGGAATAAAGGCCTTACAAATCTGTTCAGTCCCTTGCATAGGTGACAGGTACCGACTGGATTTTTGTCAATGTGGATTTTTCCAGTTTGTCAAGTAGAGAGGCTAGGCTTTAGGAAACAAATAGCTTTTGAGGAATCTAGAATAGAGGGAGACTTTGTTAGGAAACTAGAAAAGGTACTTAGATGAGGCATAGTGACCGACATGCAAGCAACGAGATTGTCTCTTGATCATTCCTTCAATGTCAAACAAGGTTGCATTGTCAGAGCTAGGGTGCGTGTTCTGAGGCACGAGGGAATGAAAGCCATTCGATGGGTGGCGGAGGTGAAACGGGGCAAGAAACCCACAATTCGGGCCGGAGTGGGTGCATATGCGGCGTGTAGAATTTCAGCAGCACTTTACCAAACTGCATAAGGCACGCGATGAGTTGGATACAGGGGTTGATTTCACCTACCTCATTGGAATGGTGCGCCTCTGGGTCAGGGATGCATGATTCTACGAAATTCGGATAGCTTCGGAAGACATACGGCCCAAGGGCGAGATGGGCCACCTTTCAACAAGGGGCGTTTTGCATCTGGAGAATCGGCAAGAGCTCACATCCTTCTACCAATCGTACAATTCAGCTGGTGGAAGTTCTATAAAAGATTAGTGGTGAGCGTGAGCAACGACGTACTTGTGGAAGCATCTGGATGTCAGGCGAGATCAGTCAGGAAGGGAATGTAGTTTTCACTCTGACTGGTGGCTATAGCGAAGGTTGTAGTGTTGTGGACTAGGTTCAAAGGACTGAAGACATCTTATTCTTCCGCTGAGCTCTCCTTCAAAGAAACTCAGAGTGGAGAGGGAATACTGCCCTCACCGTATTTTTGTTGAAAGGTGGTGGTTGTGGCGATGATGGCCGGTGTGAACAAGCCTATTCTGAAAATACGCTTGCAAACCGGAGAGGTTGTCAAAGAATGAGGTGTCTGTCTGAAGTGCCCTTGGCGATCGGGGTGACCAGAAATTGTGGGGCTCCTTGGTTAGCCCTGAATAGGTCTTTCTCTTCCATACTTTCGGGACAATAGATTAAGTATCGGGCGAAATGTTTAGGAGCATTTCGTCCATCTTTACTTTGTGAGTTCAAATGCCACCAAGGTCGACTTTGCTTTTCATCGTTTCGAGGTCGTATATTAAGTACCAGTGAAACAGTGGTATTGATGTAATCGACTAGTCCCCTCCCCGCAAATTTCAGGCCTTGTACCCGGAGTAGAAAGGATTATTATTGATATTTTTATAGCACCGTGCTGGCAGAATCGTTGCCGTACCGAGCAAAATGCTTAGCGACATTTCGGCCGTCCTCACGTTCTGAGTTCACATTCCGCCGAGGTCGACTTTGCCTTTCAGTGTTTCTAGGACGATGAAATAAACACCAGTTGATCAAGTGGGCCGATGTAATCAACCTCTTCTCCAAAATTGCCGGCCTCCTACCAAAGTTTGAAACCATTATTATTATTATTATCATTATTATTATTATCCTCCACCTCCTCCTTCTCCTTCTCCTCCTCCTCCTCCCCTCCTCCTCCTTATTATTATTATTATTATTATTATTATTGTTATTATTAAGGCGGTGAGCTGGCAGAATCGTTAGCCAGCCGGGCGAAATGCCTAGCAGTATTTCGTCTGCCGCTACGTTCTGAGTTCAAATTCCACCGAAGTCATCTCTGCCTTTCATCCTTTTGAGGTCGATAAATTCAGTACCAATCAAGTGTTGGCTTCGATATAACCGACTATCCCCCACCAAAGAAATTACTGTCCTTGTAGCAAAATTTGAAACCATTATTATTAAGGCGGCGAGCTGGCAGAATCGTACCTCGTCGGACGAACTGCCTATCAGCGCTTCTGATTTTACGAAATTGCCTGCCTTGTGCTTAAAGTTGAAAGAATTATATCCTAGCGAGGTCTATAGTAACTTTTATCCTTCTGGCGTCGATCAAATGATAATCAGTTAAGTAGTGGAATCGATTTATTTGAACTCTAGCCCAAACAGTGTGTCTCTTACAAATCTTACAATTACTTATGCATGTATGTGTTACTTTTTTGAGCTTATGTACGACTGGGGATTTTAATGTTGATCGACCGATTATCTATCTATCTATCTATCTATCTATCTATCACTAATCGCACACACAAACACATTTGGTTATTTATTTAGTTATTTACATTTGTATACAATATTGATCATTGCTATCACCCGCAAATGATTTGTATTTTTTTTGTCGGCTGCTGGAGAATGAATAATTTATGAATGTCACCATCGCAATGATCATCATCATTACCTTCCCAGACTCCATCAGCCTAATTCTTCTTCTTCTCCTTCTTGTCCTACTTCTTATTCTTCTTCTTCCTCTTCTTCTTCTTCTTCTTCTCCCCTTCTGTCTTCTTCCACGCCGTCTTTCTCGTTGTCGGCCTTCTCCCGCAATTTATCGATATGATCATTAAATTTAAGTCCACACCACCACCACCACCACCAGGACAATCGACGCCGCTGACACCAACACCACCATCACCACTATTGCCCCCGCCGCCGCCGACATCACCACCATCACAACCACCACCATTATCACAATCGCCACCACTACCACTGCCATCATCACAATCACTATCCCGAGTAGCTGTTGCAGTATCACCGGCAGCAGTCAGTAGCCATATGAAGTTAATGATCGTCATAGCTTATACCGCATTTCTTTTTCACTCGGATCTTTCAGATTTCCGTTAACAACAGTGAATTCCTAGTTTTCACCAGCGAGACTCATTCTCTCTCTCTCTCTCTCTCTCTCTCTCTCTCTCTCTCTCTCTCTCTCTCTCTCTCTCTCTCTCTCTCCCACTCTCTCTCTCTCTCTCCCAGTCTCTCTCTCTCTCTCTCTCTCTGTCTCCCCTCTCTCTCTCTCTCTCTCTCTCTCTCTCTCTCCTCTCTCTCTCACTTGTGTGTGTGTGACTGCGTATGCATTGTATACTCACAATACGGAAGGGCTTAGTAGATTTGGCCGTTCCTTCAGTAAAATCGGTAGAGGAGTGTGAGGGTTTATCAAACGCCTCGACTTCTTTGTTGATGTATTCTGTTTTCCTTGTTTCAGTCATCTGAATGTGTCCAAGCTGGAGCACTGCCTTTTAGTCGAAAAAATAAGCCTGGTGCTTATTCTATCCGCCTATTCTGCCGAACCGCGAAGTAAACTCACCAAATCGGTTGTCAAGTGATGGTGGCGGACACACACACACACACACACACACACACACACACATAAATACATATGTATACATAAACATATGCATATACATATATATGTGTGTGTGTGGAGGCGCAATGTCCCAGTGGTTATGGCAGCAGACTCGCGGTCGGAGAATCGCGGTTTCGATTACCAGACCGGGCGTTGTGTATGGTTATTGAGCGAAAACACCTAAAGCTCCACGAGGCTCCGGTAGGGGGGGGGATCGACCCCTGTTTTACACTTACGCCCCAAATTCCTCTCACTGTTTCTTGAGTAACGCTGGCTAGGCTTTAAAAGGGCGAAAAAAATAGAATATATATATATATATAGGATAGGCTTCTTTCAGTTTCCGTCTACTAAATTCACTCACAAGGCTATAGTCGGCCTGAGGCTATAGTAGAAGACATTTGCTCAAGGTGCCATGAAGCGAGATTGAAACCGGAACCATGTGATTGAGTCATTTTATTTTGCTTAACCTTGGTTTCTTTTTTGATCGACTCTCTCGTGTATTTCACAAACAGTGCAAGTAAGGAATAATATTTTACGAAATAATATTTTTGTCTTCTTTTGTCATCTTTTCTAAGTTGATACTGTACGACAAAGGTTAGATTTTGATTGCTATTTCTAGCCTTAAACAAAGTTTCCTTCGTTTGAACGTCTTGGTCTTCGCTTTTGTTCATACTCAAAGCAGGCAAGTTGTAATGCGAATGTTTACTCCGTTAACAGTGGAACATCAAACCGGCACAAATAATAAATGCAGTACAAGTACAGTTACATCTCTATGTTTATCATTCTTCACAACTATTTCAACAATTTCTCCTTATTTTGTTCTTATGCGTTTTATCTTGTTTCAATCGTTTTCGTGGCCAAGATGGGACACTGTGTTAAAGGGTTTAGACCAGCAGAGGGATCAAACGACTTATTTTATTCTTTTCCCAAACGGTTGGATTTACGAGCGAATATACAAGCCAAAAACGATTGTGAAAAGGTGACAGCGAGAAACAAACACAGAAATACATAGACGCAAACAACAACACACATTTATAGATCAATGTGTGTGCGCGAGTGTACGTGTGTGCGTGTGTGTGTATGTGTGTGTGTGCATATGTGCGTACACGTAAGTATGGCTGCGTGTTTGCGACTGTGTAGATGGACAGTTAAGGATATAGATATGTTATATATGCGTATATTTCCAAATATATACTATATATTTGTATACACATATATAGCGATACATAAGAAGATATGTACATACATACATATATACATACACACACATAGGTACATAGATCCAAACATATATATATATATATATATATATATATATATATATATATATATATATATATGGGAGAATATACAAATAATAACAACAGACGAGGACAGGTGGTGTAAATAACAAAAGTATATATTAGTATGACACACATATATATATATATATATATATATGTTTGTATATATATATATATATATATATATATATATATATATATATATAGGTACATACATACAAACATATATATATATGAACGTACAATCATATATAGATAGATAGATAGATAGATAGATAGATAGATACATACATACATACATACATGTAATTGCCTTTCTCACTTTCTATTTTCGTGTATGCATGAACAGAGCTGTAGTAGGCGGCATTTATCCAAGGCGTCAAGGTGTTGCGGAGCAGCTTTGCGCTTGAAGCCACGTGTTTGTCAAAAGGACTACAAAGCTAGAAATACTGTATGAAGATACATATATACATATATGTATATATATATATATATGTGTGTGTGTGTGTGTGTGTGTATACACACACACACACACATCACACACACACACACACACACACACACACACACACACACACACACACACACACACACACACATATATATATATAAGACCGGGTAATGTTGTTTATGGAAAACCAGCAGTCGGCCATGCATACTAGCCTCCTCTCTCCACGCCACCAGTGTTATCCAACGTGGGGGGGGAGGGGGCAAAGGCCGATATAGCTTGCCACCAGAGACGTCGCAAGTCATTTCACCAACATGAAATCAAGTGTCTTATTCAAGAACGCAACACGCAGCCCGAACTGGGAATCGAACTCACTACATCATGACTGTGAGCCCGACGACCCTCTAGCCACTGAGCCATTCACTTTCACATACACACACACACACACACACACACGCACATACATACATACATACATACATCTTCAACATTATCATCACCGCTATCTTCTTCTTCTTCTTCTGCTCCCCATCCCCTTCCCCCTCCTCCTCCTCACCCCCTTCTTCTTCTTCTTCTTCTTCTTCCTCATCTTCTCCATTTGCCTTAACCTCCTATCAGTCCTCTTCGAATGATCCTGTAGTAAAAGATTCTTCAAATGTATGTACACGTCAGTCTTTGCCTATGCTTTCTGCTATTGTTCTTTTTCTTTCCATACCCTACCAGCTCATTCTTACTACCATTCTCTTTCTTTAACAGGATGGAGCTATCTTAAAGAAATTTGGCTATTCTTCCATGCATAACAGGAGGTCATCGGCGTTGTCTTTATAGTTTTTCATAAATGTAGTAAGAAAGTGAGAGAGAGAGAAAGAGAGAGAGAGAGAGAGAGAGAGAGAGAGAGGGGGGAGTTGAGTTGGAAAGTAGCTACAAGTATTATAGGATTATATACACAGGAATGTTGGCACTCCGTCGCTTACGACGTCGGGGTTTCCAATTGATCCGACCAACTGAACAGCCTGCTCGTGAAATTAACGTGCAAGTGGCTGAGCACTCCACAGACACGTGTACCCTTAACGTAGTTCTCGGGGATATTCAGCGTGACACAGTGTGACAAGGTTGACCCTTTGAATTACAGGTACAACAGAAACAGGAAGTAAGAGTGAGTGAAAGTTGTGGTGGAAGAGTACAGCAGGGTTCGCCACCATCCCCTGCCGGTGCCTCGTGGAGCTTTAGGTGTTTTCGCTCAATAAACACTCACAACGCCCGGTCTGGGAATCGTAACCGCGATCCTATGACAGCGAGTCCGCTGCCCTAACCACTGGGCCATTGAGCCTCCACTTATACACAGGAATACAAGGAAATTAAAACATGTAAAGTGATTGTGAGAAATATGAATATATTTAACACGCACACGGCACATGTCTGTGAATGTGTTTGTGTGTGTGTGTGTGTGTGTGTGTGTGTGTCTCTCTCTCTCTCTCTCTACCTCTCTCTCTCTCTCTCTCTCGCCCTCTCTCTTCCCCTCTCTCTCTCTGTGTATATATATATATATACATGAAGGCACATGGCTCAGAGTTTAGAGCGTCGAGCTAACGATCGTGAAGTTGTGAGTTCGAATCCGGACTGGCTGCGTTTTGTGCTTTTGAGCAAGACACTTTATTTCACGTTAGTCCAGTTCACTCAACTGTAGAAATGAGTTGCGACATCACAGGTGCCAAGCTGTATCGACCTTTGTCTTTCCCGTGGAGAGGGGAGGCCGGTATGCATGGACGACTGCTGGTCTTCCCTAAACCACCTTGCCCGGACTTTTGCCTGGGAGGGTAACTTTCTATGTGCAATTCCATGATCAGTCATGACCGAAGGGGGTCTCAGCATATATATATATATATATATATATATATATATATGCATGTGTATGGTGTGTGGCGTGTATATGTGTATAGTGGCTATCTGGTAAGAAGTTTGCTTCTTTGCCTCAAATATTCATGTTCAGTCCCATTGTGAGGTCGGCATGGTTGTCTTCTTCTATAGCCTCGAGCTATCGAAGACTTGTGGCTGGATTTGGAAGACGGAAGTCCATGTACAAGTCTTCGATTTGCTCGAGGCTAAAGTAGAAATAATTTTCCCAGGGTGTCACAAAGTGAGACGGAACCCGAAAGCATGGAACTGGAAACCAACGTCTTACCACACGGCCACTGTATATAAATGTATAATGATAATTGATTAAATAACCAGCAGATGGAATTGGTATTAATTTTCATTTTGTACAATGATAGTTTCTACCCATACTGCTACTGGCTCTGAAGGGTGGAACTCCGTTCAACATGTCCTTTTGGCAATATGGGTCACACCAAGAAACACCCATGCACACAGTGGTGTCTCGCTAAAGATCCCTAACTAGATGGTTATATAACTATGTAAGAGCCTAATCTCAGGATCTTTAGCGAGCCATCACTTTATGTATCGATATATACCTGATGTGACCTACACTGCAAAATGGATGCAACACATGTTGATTGTAGTCCCATCCATAAAACACAGTAGCAGGATAGGTCGAAAATATTGTTTTACAAAATAAAGTTTAATACCAAATCGATCGTCTGGGTACTTAATCACTTTCCATTATCTCAACACCGCGGAGATTCTGAAGTAGATCCAAAGATAATATACCCCATCTGCAGATGACACCAGGTAGACCAAAGTGTGCCAGTGCTCTACTCAACACTTCAACGCACTAATCGACATAAAACAATTGGTCCAAAATATTGAATATATATATCGTTAATGTATGATATATTCGAAAAAGAAGCACACTCTAAAGCATAGAACAGTAATGTATTTGTATGTAGTTAAATCAATGTCCGCTCATAAAATGATCAATGATTTCACATCCACAAAGGGCTTACCCCAGGAACGTCTCGTCAAACACTAAACCCGAAGACAAATGTAAATGTTCACATCTGGGAGGCAGGAATCCGTTATGGTCAATTGGTCAGTAACGGACTCCTGCCTCCCAAAGGTGAGGAGTTACATTTGTCCGTTGTCGTATATCCTAACGAAACGTCAAAGGGACAAAGCCCATTGTGGATGCGAAACCATTGGTTACTCTATGACCGGACATAGGCTTAACTACACACACCACACAAACACATTAGCACATATACATACATGCATATACATGTGTATGTGTGTGTGTATAAAGAGTGGGGGAAAGATATGTATATATATATATATATATATATATATAATTTTTTTTTCATCTGAGCGTAATTAGAGAGGGAGAGAGAGGACAGGCATGTGCACGCTCAGATGAAAAAAAAAATATCTGATAACCCAAATAAAGGGCAACTAAACTTACTAACAAAGATAATTCCGACAAAAAT
The DNA here is from genome assembly GCF_046866305.1 of Octopus bimaculoides. Taxonomy (NCBI): domain Eukaryota; kingdom Metazoa; phylum Mollusca; class Cephalopoda; order Octopoda; family Octopodidae; genus Octopus; species Octopus bimaculoides. The sequence continues at coordinate 119,788,542 of NC_142929.1, forward strand.
ATCAATAGTACA
>NC_142929.1:119791053-119801053 GCF_046866305.1 Octopus bimaculoides
CAACCACTAATACTAATGCTACTAATACTATTATATGTCCTCCTCGCCATGTAGTAGTAGTAGTAGTAGTAGTAGTAGTAGTAGTAGTAGTAGTAGTAGTACAGCTGCTTCTGCCACTGCAGCTAATGGTGATATCAATAATAATAAGAATAACAATAATAATAATATTATTATTATTATTAATAATCTTTAGAACAACAACAACACCTACAACAACACTTATACCAATAATAATAATAAAAATAATAAATAGGTTTAGGCCACAGGTGCCTCATATACATAAAATAAATTTTGTTTCATAAAAAGGTGAGAAACATGCTTAAATATATAAGACAATAACAAGTAGAACGTCAATAATAACAATTTGCTTTCATTGTTAGCCACAAGAGTATGATTGCGTTTTCCATCCCCATACTTACCAGTATTAACTGTTTCGAACTAAGACACAAAGCCAGCCATTTTGAGTTGTCAAACCATAAAAAGCAATAAAATAAAAGTACTATATTTAGTCATTCCCGTAAAGATGAAATGCAAAATTGACCATGGTGGAATTTTAATATGGAACAAAAAGAACCGAAAAGGAACGCATTTTTACAAAGCTCCAACGATTTTGCCTGCTCATGTTTGCACGCGATATCAAACTTTAAAGAGGGAGTATATCGGTGAGGTCGTTCCCAAGTACATGGGTGGGTCTTTATTCATCAGCTTTGAAATAATTCTTCCTAATTATGGTAGATGATCAAGAAATTTGAAGAACTGGCAATTCGGTTATATTGAACTCACTGAGTAACTGGTACTTATTTTATTGACACCGAAAAGAGGAAACACAAAAATCCTGCTCGGTTGAATTAGAACTCAGAACAGAAAGAGCCGGAAGAAATGCTGCTAAGCATTTTGTCCGGCTAACGAACGTGCAAGCTCGCATACAAACAAGGTATTTAATGTGAAAGGAGCATTCCGTCGATAAAATCGCCCCCAGAATTTCTTGATCGTGATTTACTTAAACAGTCTTCAAATAATAAATGGCTAAGTTCACATCAATTTGTATTGAACTCGGTACATAAAGTGATAATACTACGTATGGTGACAACTGTCCGATGAGTGTGCGATCCTACCAATTATCGTTCAGTAACAACGGCCGTTTTTTTTTATTCTCTATTCTCTTCAGCAAAGACGCAAAGATATTTGTAAGAAGAAAACAATAGTATACAATGCAGATGGGTAGTTCACATAAAACTATGGAAAAATCGCAGGAACAATTATAAGTAATTCTTTTATTCGCCATAAGTGCATCGACTGGAGGATACTGTAAAATGATTTGTAAAAAAAAGACAAAACAATGAAATGCCAATGCATATATATGAGCCGTAATAAACAATATGAAATCACAGCAATGATATTGATATTGACATTATTTATGCAACAAAGGCAACGAAATGAAAAAATAAACATTACATAACAGTAACGATACATGTTTCTTTAATTTTTGCAGCAAAATAAACGGAAGTATTTAAGATAGCCTACAAAATGGTAACAATGTGAACAACAGTAGCACCAGCTCCACTGCCGCTAGGCCAGCATCACCACCATCACCGCCGCCAGCATCATCACCACCACCGCCACCATCACGACTACGACCACAACCAATACCACTACCTCCACCACCACCACCACTACCCCCACTACCGCCACCACCACCACCACCACCACAACAACAACAACAATAACAGCAACAACGTCAACAACAAAAACAGCAACAAAAAGCGTAAGAAATTAGAATTATACACGACAATATTCCAGCACGTGTGACATTGCGCGTGCGGATTGTATATACTCAGACATATATATACATATATATATATATATACATATATATATATATATATATATATATATATATATATATATATATATATATATATATATATATATATATATGCGGCAACGTCTGCGAGAAAAAGACCACCATGACACATTTAACTCTGCCAGAAATTTGGAGACGACATTGTGTACTGCTTGGTATTCGCGCTGTAAATAATAAAAATTGCGCTGAGAGTTATAAAAATCAAACATCCAGTCAGCATCATAGTGTTTGGAGTGATCGCTAGTGAGATGGTGATGTTATACTCCCATTCAACGTCCTACACATCCTCAAACACAACACTGAGGCCCACATCAAGAGCCTGGAGAAGGTAGTGCTGCCCTGTGTCAAGTGAGTGGTTGCTAGAAGACCCTATGTCGGGCCACATAAATCTGCACTGTCACAAAAGCGACAGAACCCACACATGGCTGTTAGACAATTTCTGCGACCACATCACCCCTAAGTTTTAGCTATCTAAATTTGGCTATCTAACTCCTCAAACTGCAGCCCCCTTCATTGTTATGTGTGACACGCAGTTGAGCGAGAGATCAACAAAGCTTCTTGTAAAACCAAAGATGAACTGGAGGCAAGGACTATGGCAACTTCCATCAACTTACATAAGGAGACATTCTAGAAGATTTGCAAGAGATTCCGATGTCATCTAGAAGCCGTGGTTGAAGCCAATGACAATGTTATTGAAGAAATTTAATCTTTAGTATCTCAAGATATGTTTATGTAATTTTGGTAAATATATCTGTAAATATATCTGTCAGAATTATTTTCAGTTTATTCACCGCACCATTTATGTGTGTGTTTGTGTGTGTGCATTCATAGTTATGTCTATCTATCTATCTATCGATATATATATATATATATATATATATATATATATATATATATATATATATATTAATAGTAATGGTAAGACAACGAAAGAATGAAACAGACCTCGATATTATGAAAATAAAGGAAATTATTTGTAATATAATATGTGACAATTATTCGATGATAAAACACCAAGTTTCGGAAGTCGGGGCGGAAACCTGCACCGGCATTTCTTCGCGATAACAGAAGAAAAGACGTCCGAAACTCGGAGTTTTATAATTGCAACCGAATAATTGTCATATATTATATTAAAAATATATATATATATATATATATATATATATATACATATATATATATATGTATATATATATATCCATATATATGTATACATACATATATATATATATATATATATATATATATATATATATATATATATATATATATATACATATATATATATATATATATATATATATATATATATATATATATATATATATATATATATATATAATATATATATATATATATATATATATATATATATGTATACATATATATGTATATATATATATATATATATATATATATATATATATATATATATATATATATATATATATATATATATGTATGTATGTATATATATGTGTCTACATCGACCCCAGTGCGTAAATGGTACTTAATTTATCGACCCCGAAAGGATGAAAGCAAAGTCGACCTCGGCGGAATTTTAGCTCACAAAGTAACGGCAGACGAAATACTTCCAGCATTTCGCCCGGCGGAGTAACGTTTCTGCCAGCTCGCCGCAGGCTTCTTTAAGTTTCTGTCTACCAAATCCACTTACAATGGTTTTTGTCGGCCCGAGGCTGTTGTAGAACACAGTTGACCAAGGTGCCACCACATAGCCATTCCTGCGCCTGTGTATATTAGTGTCGATGCTGAAAAGTTCCTATTTTAAGATTGTCCTGAAAATCCTATTTCGAGACCCAAAAATTTGAGTTCTTTTATAAGGCTTAGAAAAAAAATCAAGTACAGCTACAATGTATGAATTTGACAGGGGCCATGCTGAATAAAATCATAATTATATTATTTTCTCGTATTTTAGTTTAACCAGAATCAGATTATATATACTTGAATATGTATATATATTTATAGGCACAGGACTGGCTGTGTGGTAAGTAGCTTGCTTACAAACCACATGGTTCCGGGTTCATTCCCACTGCGTGGACCCTTGGGCAAGTGTCTTCTAGTATAGCCTCGGGCCGACCAAAGCCTTGAGAGTGGATTTGGTAGACGAAAACTGAAAGAAAACCGTCGTATATATGTATATATATATATATGTATGTATGTGTGATAAGTCCTGGGGTCGATTTGCTCGACTAAAGGCGGTGCTCCAGCATGGCCGCAGTCAAATGACTGAAACAAGTAAAGCAGTAAAGAGAAAAAAGAGTATATATACACACACACATTATATGTATGTATATGTACTTATGCATGCGTGTATTTATTTATGAATATATGTGTGTGTCTGTGTATATGTATGTACTGCTGCGAACAGTTCTCTATAATTGTGTTTGTTTTTTACGACTGATGATCGGCAATGGTTTGTTAACATCCTCACAAAAGCGAAAGGATATGCATAAAGAAACAAATATGAGCAACGATTTCAAAGAAACATACTGGCGTCGATGTCATAGAGGCATAGAGACAACCATGTATGAAAGTGTCCAAGTCTATGGCGGCAGCCCAAGAACTGAAATAAACAATAGCCATATATATGTATATATATATATATATATATATATATATATATATATATATATATATATATATATATGTATATATATATATATATATATATATATATATATATATATATATATATATATATATATATATATATATGTATATATATATATATATGTATGTATGTATGTATATATATATATATATATATAATACAAATAATATATGAGTATATGCGTATATACGTACAGGTATGTACATAACTAAATCTACATGTATATATAGATGCATGTCTGGATACAGGACCTAGCAAACAAACCTGGACAAAATGATAAACGGAGTACAGAATACACACAGGCCACACACATTTATATATATATATATTTATATATACATACATATATACATAGATATTTTTATGTATATATAATTTATGTATGTGTGGGTATATATATATATATATATATATATATATATATATATATGTGTGTGTGTGTGTGTGTGTGTGTGTGTGTGTGTGTGTGTGTGTGTGTAGGAGGGTGTGAAAGTGTTAATGTGAGTGGTTGAGCGGAGCAGTTATGTGTGTCGATGTGATGGGGTTCCGCTCATATTCCGTACTGAAAAAATATTTCGTCGGGATTAGTCTATTGCAGAAGACACTTGGCCCAGGTGCCGTGCAATAGGGCTGAACCTGAAGCCACGTGATTGCAAAGCGATCGTCTTACCCACATATCTATAGCTCAATTACTTTACTTATTCCACGCAAGTGCGCGAGCACACACATACACACACACAGAGACACACACACACACACACAGACACACACACACACACACACACACACAAACACACTCTGTTTCTTAGTCTCTCTAACACTGCCGTAAATAAAAAGCTTGCTTTCCTACCACATGGTCCGGAGTTCAGTTCCACTGCGTGGCACCTTGGATAACTGTTTTCTTCTGTAGCCTCGGGGCGACCAAAATTTTGTGAATCGATTTGGTTGACGGAAGCTGAAAGAAGCCCGTCGTATATATGTCTATATACATATATGTTTCTTTGTATCTGTGTTTGTCCCCTACAACGTTTCCCAACCGGTGTTGTTGTGTTTTCGTGTCCGTGAACTAGGAGTTTGTCAAAAGATATCGATAGAGTAAGTAGCAGGCGTAGCAAAAAGAAAAAAAATAAATGAAATGGGATTTATTCGACCATTAAAAAATTGTTCAAGGTGTTGCACCAGCATGGCCGGAGTCTAATGACTGAAGCAAGCAAAGGAATATATGTGTGTGTGTATATACACACACACATATATATATATATATATATATATATATATATATATATATATATATATATATATATATATATATATATATATATATATTTATATATATATATATATTTATATATATATATATATATATATACGTACGTACATACATACATACATACATACGTACATACAAATACATATGCGTGTATGTATGTATGTATTTATGTGTGTGTATGTATGTATGTGTGCTTATATGTATTCTTTTAGTCTTTTATTCATTCACTTGTCTCAGCCATTTGACTGCGGTCATGCTGGAGATATTCAAGCTTGCGAACGCGGATTGTGAGAAAGAAAGTGAATGAGTTGAAAGACAGAAGGTGAAAACTGAATAAATGCCGATCAAAATTATATTCGTAAATGTTTGGTCTATATCTGTATGTAAGTCTATGTTTCTTCTTTCTGTGAATGCGTGTGTGTGGTGTTCGTCTACATAACTAAATTTATCGACAGGCTCATACAGTCCCGGGATGTTAATGAATAGATCATGTGCGCAATTATCATTGCAACAACACACGCACATTCAGTCACCACACCTAACAGAAACACAATTATGCACACACACACGCTCACGCACACACATACACACACACACACACACACACACACATACACACACACACACACATACACATACACATAGACATAGGCGCATACATACATACATACATAAGCACTCAGATATATACGTACATACATGTACACATCCAAGTATAGACGAGAAGCTACATTGTCTTATACAGTCACGCACAGAAATAGATGCATAAATGCATTTTTATATAACGACATACATGCAGCTGTAGGAGGCACAGAACTCAGTCAAGAAATACCTCGAAACAAGTTCGATATTTTTTGTTCGTTTGTTCTCTTTCCATTCTATTTCTTTCTATTTACTTCCTGTCGCCGTCTTTCTGTTGTTTTCAGCTAGGTGACAGATGAATTAATCATATAAATAAACTGGCATATCGGTAACGATAGCGACACAGAATAAACATGTACACATAATAGACAGACAGGCAGACAGAGCGCTAGATATATATACAGATATAGAGAGGAGAAAGGAAGTTATATATATACATATATATATATATATATATATATATATATATATATATATATATATATATATATATATATATATATATATATATATACATATATATATATATATATATATATATATATATATATATATATATATATATATATATATGTATATATATATATATAATATATATATATATATATATATACACATATATATACATATGTGTATATATATATATATATATATATATATATATATATATATATATATATATATATATATATAAATATATATACACAACCACACACACACATAAGTATGTATACATACACATACACACACACACACACACATATATATATATATATATGCACTGTGTGTGTGTGTGCACTCGCGTGTTTTCGCGTATGTTTGTTTGTTTGCTCGAGTGTATATGTGCGTGTACACGTGTGTTAGTGTGCGCGCACAAATATGTGTGTTTGTGTGTGATGTGTGTTTGAGATAGAGAGAGAGAGAGAGAGAGAGAGAGAGAGTAAGAGAGTGAGTGAGTGAGTGAGTTAGTGAGTGAGTGAGCGAGTGAGTGAGTGAGTGAGGGTAAATGAGACGAGAAGAGAGAAAGGTGCAACATAGGATAAACACTGATCGAATTGCATAAATAAATCATGAAAGAAGGAAGAGAAAGAAGAGAAAAGATAGACAGATGAACGGATACAAACCTCTTCGTAATCATTATCTCGTGTGGACAAGTATCAATATTAAAAAAAATTAAATTAAATTAATGCCCACGCATATATGTCCACACTCACGCACGTACAAATGCACGCATTTAAATTGTATTTATATGTGGGGGCATGTGTGTGCTTATGTGTAGATATATACGCCTGCACAGGTATATAACTTACAAATAAAATTATGCAGATTATGTTTTTGAAGGTAAACACGTACCGATAATCTATAAACAAAATAATATAACTTCACTTAAGCATATATATATATAATACGACGTGGTCATATTTTATCAACAAACAGTTGCATATATTTTTCGTGCCAAAATGTAGTATTAATATAACATATTCACGTAATGAAAGTTTAAAGAAACATGCGAATGCTTATTATTATACATGCTAAACACATACATACATACATACATACATACATACATACATATATACATAAATACATTTATATACGCATATATTTATCCGAATATGTATGTTTGTATGTATGTATATGTATGTATGCGTGTGTGTATATATACATATGTACCTGTATGCATACATACACAGAGACACCCACCTACACATACATATACACACACAGACACACGCGTGTGTATATATATACATACATACATATATATATCTATATATCTATATATATATATATATAAGGGGTCAGCCACACTTAAGTGGCAATATACTACACTTTATCGTGCAGTTACTGTTAATACTTCATTTAGAGAATTAACATTGCTTATATATATATATATATATATATATATATATATACATGCATACGTACATGCATACATATATACATACATACATACGTACGTACTACATACATGCATACATATACGACAAATCCGTATAGTACAAGTGTAAACACCGGCAAAGAAAGTCATAAAATACATATATATTATCATATGAATATTTGAGATATATATCTACACAATAAAAATGTAAATACAAACCTGGGAAGAAATAAAACTGACGCAGGCTGCCAAATATATTTTGTATATACGTTTGTACATAATGAAATATACATACGCGAAAACGTATAGTAAGCACTCTCTCTCACACACACACACACTTGTATGCAGATGACATATGCATGTATGTATATATGTATGCATGTACATATGTACGCATGAATATATGTTTATATATATGTGTGTGTGTGTTTGTGTGTGTGTGTGTGTTTGTGTGTGTATGTGTGTGTTTGTGTGTGTGTGTGTGTGCACGCATGTTTATATATGTAAGTATTTATGTATGTATGTATGTATGTATGTATCAATGTATGCGTGAATGTGAGAATATACGTGAGCGGGCGGATCTATGCGTACGTGTGTGTGCATCAAATATATTTCCATTATAACAGGTCTAAAACACACCTGTAATAAACGTGTGATCTGTCTTTCTATCTCTTGAAATACAAAATATTCAAGGAATATTCAAGGGGAAAAATCGAAAGATGTCAACAAAGCTGGCATCTAAACATAGTAGCAACTATTGAAGAAGAAGAATCTCAAATAGAACGGCCAAAATAACAGCTACAACATCATCTCAGAAATAAATCCGTTAAATTAAAGTGATAATTCCCTAATGTAATATAAGTTTTCCTAACGATTCCACGTCTGGAACTGTTAAAATCCCATCAGTATAAGGAATTATAGTTCTTATTGATTGTTGTTTTCTTCACGCGCATCTTTTAGCATTGCTGTTATTTTTCACCGCTCTCGTCTCCACTAACGTTGGGTTATCCACTTCAGGTGATATTCTACGATCATTCGCTAAACACTAAACAGACCGGACTTAAACACCGCAGTCTTTTAACCTCTGCTGTGACGTGAATATTATCTTATATATATACATACATACATACATATATATATATATAAATATATATATATATATATATATATATATATATATATATATATATATATATATATATATATATATATATCAATACGCATACATACACTTTGATGCTAGTATATGTAAGGATATACGTACATACATTTATGTTTTATGTGAAAAAAAGAAAGAAAGTAAAAATATATAAGGAGAACAACGGTTTAAACATTGTAAGTTTTACCTACTAAACTTTTTTTTTTTCTGATAAAAATTCATCCACATATAGAAATGTGTACAATTATGTGAATACATAGCTAAATACGTACACACACATATATTAATATATATATATGTATGTAAATGTATATGAACATATAAACACGGAAATCTATATACATCTACAGACAGGCACACACAAAAAAACAAAAAAAAGAAGAAAACAGACATATATGATATATATTATTGCGTGTATACAATCATATCCATATAACAACACAGATGCGCATACATATAAATACATGAATACAGTACTTTCATAACGGCTATTTTTGTGTATATACTAACAACTGCATAACTTTAGTATTTACAAAATTACACATGCACAT
>NC_142929.1:119808553-119811053 GCF_046866305.1 Octopus bimaculoides
ACCAAATCCTTGTGAGTGGATTCGATAGACGGAAACTGGAAGAAGGCCATTGTATATATGTATATATTTATGTGTATGTGTCTGTGGTCCCTACGCCTTGACATCACGATCGATGCTAGTTGTTTATGCCCCCATAATCTAGCGGTTCAGTAAATCACGGCCGATAAAATAAGTACTAGGCTTACAAATAATAAGCCATGGGGTTGATTTCTTCCTCTAAAACTCATTAAGGTGGTACCCCAGTATAGCCGCACTCAAATAACTGAAACAGTTAGAAGAATAAATTCGTATATATATACATACACGCAGACACGCACGCACACACACACACACATACGCGCGCACACACACACACACACACACACACACATATACACATATATATGTATGTATATATATGAGAATCGATGACCCAGTGGTTAGGTTTTCTCAATCATGATCGTGAGATCGTGCTTTCAATTCCGAGACGGGTGGCGCGTTGTGTTCTTGACCAAAACACTTCAGTTTATATTGCATGAGATCACTTCGCACCTGACACGTGGTACTCTGTGCACCTGTATAGTTTAAGTGCAGGGAGTGCGCTAATATACATCACATACATTTGATCACCGTAAAACAAATCGTTCATGAATGCCTCTCTCTCACAATCTGAATTGTTAGACGTATTCGTCGACAGGAGAGTCCGTCCTTCGCATATATAGATATATAAATATATATATAGAGAGAGAATGAATGTATGCATTTCTGTATCTATATAAATATAAACATATATATATATATATATATATATATATATATATATATATATATATATATATATATATATACATAAGCATTCATGTCTTTTCGTGACAAGGGATCTCCGTCGTGAGAGAGTGAGTATGCCGATCTTCGAAGAAGGGGATCTACTAAACCCCGTAAAAGCATACAAGTGTCAGGGCATTCTAAATACACGTGTAAGTTTGATACGACATTCATTCCCAACCGGCGTGGGAAAGTACGTTTAAGACAGCTGCATGTCTCGAATTACTGGTACAATCGATACTAGAGGATCACCTCACGTCCTGACTTGCAAACGTTACTCAAAAGTGATGGTCCGATATAAAACTATAATAACGATGTTTACGATGGTGACATGCGCTAGGGTTACACTACGAACTTCGTGCATGTGAATCCAATCTGCACACAAATACATTTATATACGTATATGCACTCACTCATGCATATACGTGAAAATATATACGTGTACATATATATATATGTGTGTGTGTGTGTGTGTGTGTGTGTGTGTGTGTGTGTGTGTGTGTGTTGTGTGTGTGTGTGTGTGTGTGTTTGTGTGTGTGTGTATGTATATGTCTACTTGTACACACACACGTGCTTAATTGACGGTATTTATACAAATATGTTTAACTGTTATACGTGTGCGTGTCTGTATTATATACATGTATATCTGTATATATATATATATATATATATATATATATATATATATATATATATATATATATATATATATATATATATATATATATATATATGTTTGTGTGTGTGTGTGGGTGCGTGCGTATGTGTGCGTATCACTCACATATATACAGTCATGTGTGTGTATGTCAGTGTGTGTGTGTGTGTTTACATGCTTTCATTCTACAATTTGATTTAATGCAGCCTGCATGCGTCTGTGCGAGTGTAATTTTGTTTTTTGATGGGTGTCCTTATATAAAAATATATACACATATATATATAGTTATACATAAATAGATGCACAGAAGCACATATCTTCATGTAAGTGTTGTAATGTATTTTATACGATGCAATTATTTTCTGATATACAACATAATGTATTGTGTAACTCAGGTTAATATGTTTATCATATCGAAAACACAAACACCACAGCCTGTCACAACTCCCACAGTTGATAGTCAACTTGTTACACACAGAAACGCTCGCGCACGCATGCACATAACACTCAACCACACACCCCCACACACGCATACTTGCACATAAATTGATATTCATGCACATATATACTTAATATTCATACGTGCGTTTGTTTATATGTACGTTTTGTATGCGTGTCTTTGCGTTTCCATTTGTGCCACCACCATCGCATGACAAACGGTAGTGTCTTGTTCATGTCCAGTAATTCAGAATAAATACCGGATTTGAAAATATATCCTGAATTCCACTATACTGGTGCACCTGGATGCTCAATGACTAAAAGAATGAAAAAGAAAAAATATATATGTGTATATACTTATACATATAAATATGTTCGTACACACACTCACACTTACACATATATAATAATAATAATAATAATAATAATAATAATAATAATAATAATAATAATAATAATAATAATAATAAACACCTTCACTACAGTAACCATAAGAGCATCACAGCAAACCACAGCACATACCCAACGCACACAGAGTTGCGCTCGGCAGTGAAGTGAAAGCACGTTATAAAAATAAAACTACTGAATAATAATAATGATAAT
>NC_142929.1:119816053-119848553 GCF_046866305.1 Octopus bimaculoides
AATCATAATTTTGATATATGAATATTTAGACTGGAGAAACTTACGATGATGATTGAGGATGTGAGGTATCTAGATCCTATAGTCACTCATGAAGACATCTTTCAGTATTTGTCACATGTTCATCTCTCTGACTAACATCTCTCTGACTAACATCTCTTATTGACATGACTTTGTCAGATGGACGTTACCCTATCAAAGTCGGTGAAACAGTGGACAATATTACCAGTCGTATTCAGTTAGTTCCCTGTATGCTTTTTGTTTAAATCCGCCATAATATTTACTAATCGTTTTATCTTCACGCGATTGATTACAAAGTAATAGTTTAGGATTAATGTTGGTATGCTCCACAAACCGATTCCCTAACAATCGCTGGCCTTATGCATTTTTAGAGTTCATTGTCTAGCATAACATATTTTGAGTAACTTTCTATATATTTTGAGTAACTCTCTAATGTAATGAATTGTTCTTGTATCCAGATGGTAAATTGTAGTCTTGTGTAGAACAATTTCATTTAAATCGTATATTTTGCTAACCGAAAGCCTATAAAATTAGTAAAATCAGTTTCAGTCGAATGGTAGTGTCAACGATACCAGCTATATCATTGACATTGAACGTTTAGTGTCAATCAACAACCACTACACGTTGTCCTGAGGGCTGGTGCTAACGCTAGTTGACAGCCTAACCGCATATTTCTATAGTTACATGTCTTGTAGAGTGTCGGATAAAAATGCCTGACGATACTTCCATTCCTTCTTACACACTTTAATTCATCCTCTTACCATTTCTGATATCGATGTAATCCTTATAAAGATGTAACATTCATGTAAATATTATTCCCATGGAGTCGATTCAGTTTGCAACAAGTTTCACCTGAACAAGTGCCTCTAAATTTTAATCGAGTAATTCCATGTTTGTCACGTTTGCTTATATTCAAAGATCGAATATCACTCAGAAAGGTTTCGTATTTATTTATTTGGGGCCCAATCACATCGATAGCAACAGTATAGTGAGCCTTGTACAGTCACCTGTCTTTCTCTTTTCTTTTCTGTACCTTTGAATTATACACATACACACGCACACACACACACACACACACACACACACACACACACACACACACACATATATATATATATACGTATGTATGTATGTATGTATGTATATATATATATATATATATATATATATATATATACATATATATATATGTATATATATATATGTATGTATATATATATATATATATATATATATATATATATATATATATATATATATATATATGTATGTATATACATAAATATATGCATATATATATGTATATTCATATATATATACACACACACTTATATATATATATGTATATATATATATATATATAAACAAAAGTAAATGAGTATATGCATATATACGTACAGGTATGTGCATACCGACATCCACCTGTATGTATAGGTGCATATCTGGGTACAGGACATTGCACACAAACGTAGACGAGAACACACGAGCCACATAGAGAACATTCTACTTCTTCAGCTACCCACGTTTTAACACCGGCGTTTCGACGAGCTTCGGGCAGGACGCAACGTTAAAACGGCTCGTCCCATGGATCGCAGATTAAATCTGTATACGCAAATTAAATCTAGCCATGGAGGAATGTAGTGGCGGACGAAAGACAAGACAGGAAAACAAACAGAAGGCTTTACGGCCAGACGAGAAAAATTATGTGTGTATGAACGCGATGAGGCACGGAACCGAGAGAGACAGTGGTAGCGTGTGTTACTTGGCGAAAGCCAAGGAAGGAAAGGATTATTGACCGGAAGCATGTGACCATGCCGGTGTAAAGGGAAGAGAGAGAGAGTGGTAGAGGGAGAAAGAGAGGGAGGAAGTAGAAGAATGGTGAGCAACGAGAGGAAAAGAGAAAGAGAGGAAATACGAGGGGGAAAGGAGATACGTAGTAGTAACAGAGGAAGAACAAGAGGGGTAAGGCGAGATACGTAGTAGTACAGAGGAAGAACAAGAGGGGTAAGGCGAGATACGTAGTAGTACAGAGGAAGAACGAGGGGGGGGGAGAGGAAAGAGAAAGAGATAGAGTAGCGTCGGAGGATAAGTTTACGAACTACTTACAATTTTTGTGAGACGCTGCGTTCAATCATGTAAAAACAAAAGTAAATATATATATATATATATATATATATATATATATATATATATATATATATATATATATATATATATAGACATACATACTAATGTAGGAAATTATCATTAAGTCATTAGCATTATCAAAATTGTGAAATATATATGAATTATTAGGAAACTATATCATGCAGCCTATCCATGTATAACGATAACACAATCCCAGCCTACTTGAGGCCTTCTACATTGTTGCTCATCTTGCTGCACATATCAATTATATATCATTCAACTCATAGATGATGAATCCTGAAATGTATTTGATCATATGTATGCGTGTATTGATATGTCCTTGGGTTAAATAACAAACCAATGACATTAGATGCTGATGAGCGAGAACTCATTGTTAATAACATGAAGTGTTCAAAAATTGTTATTCGTCACTAAATCTAGAATATATAGCGTATCGAAATGCGTTCACTCGCATCTGAATCGTATGCACAATGTAACGTTCAAATATAGATATTGCTCTCTAAATATTGTTGAATCGCAAATATAGTTACTCGTTTCTCCACCTTGTGCACCATGTAACATATGCAAATTTGGTCGATCGGCTTTGGATTTTGTTGCTCATATTTTATCTCTAGAGAATATAGACTGTATAACGAGTGCTGTCGATTATTCACCTCTAAATGTACAAAATTTATTCGTTAAGATGTTTTGTAAACTAAATTTTGATGGAGTTGAGGAGCTGTTACAAGTTAAGTTGTGGTTATATCTATCATTCTACTTGATGGCGACACTCGTGATAATGATGGTGTTGAGGAAGACGACGACGCCGCCGACGCCGACGACGACCACAGTGATGATGATGATGATGATGATGATGATGATGATGATGATGATGATGGTGGTGGTGCTGGTGGTGGTGGTGGTGGTGGTGGTTGTGATGATGGTGGTGGTAGTGGTGGTGATACTGGTGACGGTGATGGCGACAATGATGACGACCGCGACAACGACGATGATGGTGGTGATGATGACGACGACGACGAAGACGATGTGATGATACAGAACATCATGGTGACGACGATAAAGATGATAATAATAATGATGTCAGCAGAAAATGGCATTCAACAATGAATTGTTCAAAAACTGGGTTTCTGTGGAAAAAATGGGGTGAATGCAAAAGCTTCAAATTTGAAACAATAGAATAGAAAGGAAATATTTGGTCGACGGCTTGTGACCATCATGACAAGGACTATTCTTCATGTGTGGTGTTCCCTGTCAGGAGCCCTACATCATCCGTGTACTTACATATAAAGTATATTATGTATACGTTTTATCTTATCCCCATCCTTCTCACACTTTCTTACTACGTATTTATGTAAAACGCACAAAGTGTAGAAAACCTCAGATAATGTACCCGTGTCAAGCAAAATGACATTATCATCATTATCATCATCATCATCATCATCATCATCGTCGTCATCATCATCTCCGTCGTCGTCGTCGTCGTCGTCGACATTGTTGTTGTTGTTGTTGTTTGTTATTATTATTATCATTATTATTATTATTATTATTCAGTAGTTTTATTTTTATAACGTGCTTTCACTTCAATCCGAGCGCAGCTCTGTGCGCCTTGGGTATGTGCTGTGGTTTGCTGTGGTGCTCTTATGTTTACTGTATTGAAAGTGTTTTGCGTAGAATGTGTGCAGTACCCAGTAGTGCAATTTTCTGTATGTTATATATATTTGTAAGTCCTGGTGTTTTTGTTATGTATTTGTCTGAATATTTTTTTATTATACCTAAGGCACCTACTATGATAGGAATTGTTTCTGTTTTTAGATTCCACATTCGAGTTATCTATTATTATTATTATTATTATTACTATTATTATTATTATTAGTAGTAGTAGTAGTGGTGGTGGTGGTGGTAGTAGTAGTAGTAGTAGTAGTAGTAGTAGTAGTAGTAGTAGTAGTAGTAGTGGTGGTGGTGGTGGTGGTAGTGGTAGTAGTAGTAGCAGTAGTAGTAGTAGTAGTAGTAGTAGTAGTAGTAGTAGTAGGACGGATGCCTGGCAGAATCTTTAGCACTCCGGGCAAAATGAGTAGCGGCCGTTCGTCCTTCTTTACATTTTGAGTACAAATTGCGCCGAGGTTGACATTACCTTTCATAGTCGATATAATCGACCAATCCCCTCCACCAAATTTCGGGCTTTGTGCCTAGAGTAGAGTGGATTATTGTTATTTATTTTTATTTTTGTTTCTATTATTATTATTATTATTATTATTATTATTATTATTATTATTATTATTATTATTATTATTATATTTAAAAAAAAAAGGATTGACGTAACTCTTCACGAAGGTAAATAGTCAAAGCGAAGAGCGCGATTTTAGATGTTTTATTTTTTGAACAACATTTCGACAGAACGTCTGTCTTTCTCAAGTTCAAACTAAAAGGTGATTGAAAATTCAAAATTTCAGAAACCAAACGTAGACTATGAACGTGAGTAATCAGCGTCCATACGTTGATAGAATGACATCATCAGCTTTTGTCAGTTTTTTATTATTATTATTTTTTTATTATTATTTCATATATGCACAGCAGAGTAGACTTTTTGAAAAGAAAAAATCCTAACATTCGGGCTACCAGAAGTAACCTTAGATGGCGAGCACCATTTTAAGTATTCTAGTTGTACCTAATAACAATGTTTTCTGGAGTTGTACTAAACTAGGTTTTATGCCTATTCACTCTATCCATCTGTTCAAATCTTTAGGGTTAGTTCCTAATTTCATTATTGTTGTTGTTGTTCTTGTTATTATCATTATCATTATTATTGAGTAAGAGAGAAGTGCATGCCATCAAAGTGACACTAGGGTAAAATTTACGAAGCCCATTATACCCATCATGACTACTCGTCTGATAAGGGTACACCAGGCACATGCATCACAACCATACGTGTGCGACATTGTGATCTCATATCATGATAAAGAGCACATGACTACTCAGGTGGAGCCCAGTTAGAATTTTCTGCATGTCGAGTAGCCCATCCTGCTCAAAAGGTCCCTGAATAGGGTTTGTTTAAGGTTGTTGAGCAAAACATCCATGTCCATGTTTCCAAAGGTGAATTATTCAAACCCCAAAGAATTTCTCTCAACACATGGCTATGATGCTCCTCTATTACTTCTGCTCATGATCAGAGGTGCACGTATCGTCAGCCACCAAGGGACATGCTCAACTGGTTAAGGTTAAACCACTGACAAACAAATCTGTGGTATTGAGCAGAATATTTCCTGTAGCCCATCTTTTTATTCCAAGACAAAACAATGTACATGATAACATTTCCAATCAATTAAGATCAGAAGCCATAAGAACCACTGCCTGGTACTGCATCCGGGCCGTTATCATTATTATTATTATCATTATTATTATTATTCATTGTGTGAGAGATATCTTGGTACATTACTACTACTACTACTACTACTACTACTACTACTACTACTACTACTACTACTACTACTACTACCACTACTACCACTATTAAAAAGGTGGCGAGCTGGACGAATCATTACCACGCCGAGTGAAATGTTTTACGGTATTTCGTCTTTCTTTACATTCTGAGCGCAAATTCCGCCAAGGTTGACTTTGCCTTTCATCCTTTCGGGGTCGATGCATTAAATATAATTTGCGTACTGGGATCGATCTAATCATTTGGCCCCCTCACACAAAATTTCGGGCCTTGTACCTAGAGGAGAAAAGATAATTATTTTTATCGAGACGTCGATGTAGCAGAATCTTTAGCACGCTAGATAACAGGCTCATGAGTATTTCGCCCGTCACTATGTTCTGAGTTGAAATTCCGCCGAGCTCCACTTTACCTTTCTTTCTTTCTTTCTTCCTTTCTTTATTTCTTTCTTTCTTTCTTTCTTTCTCTCTTTCTTTCTTTCTTTCTTTCTTTCTTCCTTTCAGGATTGATAACTGAGGTACCAGTGGAACATTGGAGGCCGATGTAATGGACTGGTCCACTCCCTACAAATTTCAGGCTTACAGCAGAAAGGATTATTATTATTATTTCTTTTTTCTTCTTTCTTCAAATTTTCTTCAAATTTCATGACTTGTACCTTAGTAGAAAGGGCTATAATTATTACTAAGCATATTATTATTATTATTATTATTATTATTATTATTATTATTATTATTATTGTAGTTGTCGTTTGCGTTTGTGGTGATAGTGGTGGTGGTAGCGGTTCTATTCTTGCTATTATCGTTGTGGTTTTGAGGGAAGTATTAGTACTTGGTAGTGATTATCATAATAAAATGCTGAAAGTGGCAGTAACGACCATGACTATGATAGCGCTGACGATGAAAAATGTAGCTTATGCTGATTTGAGTACGATAATAATGCCGATATTAATGAGAAAAGAGGGGGGGATATGTTGATAATCAACTTCATGATGATGATGATGATTATGATGATGATAATGATGATGACGACGACGATGATGATGATGATGGTGATGATGATGATGATGATGACGACGATGATGATGGTGATGATGATAATGATGAGGATGATGATGAGGATAATGATGAGGAGGACGACGACTATGATGACTATGGTGTTGGTGGTAGTGCTGGAGATGATGAAGATTAGGCGGGTGATGACGATCTCGATGATGATGATGATGACAACGACTACGATCGTGATTACAATTATGATAAAAATATAGATAATCGTAATTTCAAGTCTACTTATGATAATCAAGCTGATAATCACAATGGCAATCAGGATCATAATTACGTTGATAATTATGATTGTCATGAATTTTACAATAATAAAGATTACTGTTTGCTATGACTGTGGCAAATGAGGATAAATTTCATATGCAACAGGGTATGGTAAAGGTAATCCTCAGACAATCAACCTCTACTTGAGCATCATGATTAACCATTGTGATGATGATGATGCTGATCTTCATCATCTTCAATATCACAACCACTATCAACACCACCACCACTAAAGCCAAGGAACCATTACAACCATTATGGAATACCTCGTTATCGCCAGCACCATTCCTGTTAGTCCGACCATTGCCAGTACTACAACCACCACCGAGAACTAAAACATCCTTACGACAACCGTTGCCAACCATAACACCACCACCACCACCTCCACCACCACTGTAATCATTAAACAACAAACACCGCCACCAACACCACTGTCATCATTATCAACAAACACTAAGACTGCAAACACCACCATCTTATCTTGATCATCTTCCCCTTCCTCCTCTTCATCGTCGTCGTCGTCGTCGTCGTCTTCATCATGGTCATTATCATCATAGTCGTCGTTGTTGTTGTCGTTGTCAACGTCATCCGTCGACGTCGTCATCGCTCTAATGAAGATGGTAATCTAAAAATTACAGCAGACTAAAATAACTATTTTCATGATAGAATGAGATTATGATAAAGATTACAACGCTTTGGCAACAGCGATGATGACTGTTACTCTTGCTATATACCAGGTACTATTCAATACTACAGCGAAAATGAGGTTTATGATATTTCATATAGAAATAGCGAGTTACTTACATCTTCACATGCATCTCTATATACAGGCACACACACATGTATATGCCTATACGAATATTTATATGTATGTATATTACCTATTCCAATATATATATATATATATGTGTGTCTGTGTGTGTGTGTGTGTCTGTATGTGTTATTTCTTTACGACCCACAAGGGGCTACACACAGAGTGGACAAACAAGGACAGACAAACGGATTAAGTCGGTTATACCGACCCCAGTGCGTAACTGGTACTTATTTAATCGACCCCGAAAGGATGAAAGGCAAAGTCGACCTCGGCGGAATTTGAACTCAGAACATAGTTGCAGACGAAATACCGCTAAGCATTTCGTCCGGTGTGCTAACGTTTCTGCCAACTCGCCGCCTTTAAACATATATATATATATATATATATATATATATATATATATATATATATATATGTGTGTGTGTGTGTGTGTGTGTGTGTGTGTGTGTGTGTGTGTGTGTGCGTATGTGTGTGTGTATGTGTGTGTGTGTCGGTGTGTGTGTTTGTGTGACATATTTTAGTGTGCGTGTGTGTGTATATATTGCGTATGTGTATGCATATATACATATATATGCGCACGTACATCACACATACACATACACACTCCCACATACGCACAGGCATAACGCATGTATTTTCAAATGCACACACACACAGGCATATAAACATACATATGCACACATACACCCACACGTACAAATTTATGTATGTGTACAACATATATACATGCATATATACAGCCATACATATTTTATGATTCCGCTTGGGCATAGCGATGTTAATAATCAGCTGTTGGAACTCAATATACTTACGCTTTACAGTTAGCTGCCAGGTCAGTATAGACCGTAATATCAATTAATAAATGATAGAAGAACGGTAGTTAGCTAATAACTTTTATTAGCTTACACCTGTTTCCCATATAGATTACGGTGCCCTATGAGTTGAAGGATCATACAACCTCCAGCTTCCAACGATATGTGTCAGTATTGCGGAAAGTATATGAATCTATAAAAAATTTATGAATATATTGTTTAGTACATTTCAGGATACAGTTATCTTGAGCAATGATAAATACGTATATATATATATATATATACGAATATTTGGACCAGAAGAAAATACATAACCGTTATGGAGAAACACATATAACATACACACACATGCATACACACACGCACATATATATGTGTATATATATATATATATATATATATATATATATATATATATATATATATATATATATATATATATATATATATATATATATATATATATACATATATATATATATACATATATATATATATATATATATATATATATATATATATATATATATATATATATATATATATACATATATATATATACATATATATATATATATATATATATATATATATATATATATATATATATATATATATATACTTAAAAACATACATATGTATATACATACATACATACATACATACATACATACATACATACATACATACATACAACATGCATACATACATACATTTTAGGAAAGAAATTGAAAAGGTTTTCAGTATTACCTATTTACCAGAGCATATGTTCCATTTGCTAATAGGAATTACATATTTTATACATTAGATAAGCATGTAAGAAATTTCCTATTACGAATTCTTCAGATATCAAATCAAATAATAAAAAAAAGGTAATATTTCATACTCTGTCTTAACTATTTCTGATAGGAAATTTTTCATATCTCTATCTAACGTGTAAAACCTTGCAACTCTTATTAGCAAATGGAACATGTGTAATTGTATATAAGTATTTTCCTTCAATATTTAGTTATATAATAATTCTGTGAACAATATTTACAGAATTTTCAACAACGACAGCTTTTACAAACTGGATTGTCATACTAGAATAAGCAGATGTTTATATTCTTCAAATTCACAGAACTTCGATTTGAGACTACCTGCAATATATATATATATATATATATATATATATATATATATATAGTTCAAATATACAGGAAACAAAAGGCGAAGACAGGTGTAGGAACAACTAGCAAGTGTATTGGTTTAACTCTCTGGAAAATGGAGAAGTATTTCACATTTCGAAGCTACGCTCCTCGACACAAAGGATTAAGACAAAAAAGTGGAGAGAGAATAAAAAATAAAAAGGGAGATAGAAAAAAGTACAGATATCCGTGGCTCAACATGGCGAGGTGATGGGAAAAAAGAAATTGAATTAAAGGGAGATCATAATAATAATCATAACGGTAAAGATAATGGTGACCACAACGAACAAAGGTACGCAAGCGTGTGTGTGTATGAGTATGATGTGTATGAGTGTGTGTGAATGGGAGTGAGTGAGTCTAAAGTGTATATTAATAAATACATATGCCCCAAAATGCTTGATGTAGTTTCGTATGTTTTCTCTTTCTGATTAAAATTCTGCCGACGTCAGTTTTGCCTTTGATACATTCGGAGCCCTAAAAGAAGTACCAGTTGATTACTAGAGACGCTGTAATCGACTAATCCCTTCAACCAATCTTGCTGGCCCTGTGTCAAAATTGGAAGTAATATTATTACACATCTTAAGGCGCCGAGCTAATACAATCATTAGCAGGCCGAGCAAAATGTTTAACAGCATTCCATCCGTCTTTATGTTCTGAGTTCAAATTCCTCCGAGGTCAACTTTGCCATTCATCATATCAGGGTCGATAAAATAAGTGCCCTACGAGCATTGGGATTAATCAAATCGATTAACACCCGTTCTCAAAATTGCGCACTTAGTGACAAAATTTGAAACCAGTTTTATTATACTTATTGAAATATATTTTCAGGTACATACCCTAATGTAGAAACGCCAACCAAGATCACATATATTCTTCTCTTTATACATTGATGCCTCTCTGTTATAATCGTTTGAAGGAGTGCAATATGATAACAGGTTCTGAAATTAGTCTTTAGTTAACTCTCAACTCTCCATCACACAACATTGACATAATGATTAGTGATGTGACCACTGTTGTTCCTAATCTGACTAAAGAAATGAAATGAAAACTATCAAGAAGGAACAGAAAGAGAACCACCCCGTGATTGCACGTCCCACATGAACTAGATCAGAATTTACAGGTGGTAAATTATATTAAAATAATAATTTTACCACATATAAAGCGTCAGCGATGATTACTCCGTTGAGTAAGTGATAACCAGCGGCCAAACAGCTATTATGTGGATGCATGTAAGAAATAATCGATACATATGAATACATATACTCATTTACAATTTACATACTCGTAGACAATACTGCCTGAGGTGTATGCTTCTATGAGTACGCGTCGACTGTGTGTGTAAATTAATTCACACTTATAAATCCAATTAACCAGAACACTTAAAATATGTTTTGTTGTTATTGTTTATATTTATATTTACAGTGAATGAGTAGAAATAAGATCAAACATTTGCCATCCTTATATTTATAAAGATATCTCTTATGTACAGTCGCACCATCTAATGTGTTCATTAATTCAAAACTTACCGGTATTATCTGGAGTGGATTTACTGCGATGTCTAAGAATTTATAGCTGTAATTACCTATCATGTATTGTAAGCAGAAGTATTTTCAAATAAATAGTGGAGGATTTAATAGGAAAATCGAATATCCTAAGCGACCAGACATGTATACTCGTCATTTTGTCTACATTGAGCGCTAAACATGCTAATGTCTTTCAAAGTTTGCATCATTGTGCAGGAAATACCATGAGAAATACCCGTCAAGACCCACTCTACGCACTAGGCAAAATATGCCTATTTACGCACGATTTCTAAATCTAACTAAAAGGATACAAACTAACTAATAAAAACAAGGCTTAGAACATTCCGACGCCAAAAAGACGGTTGAGAGCCTCGACAGATGTTTTTGCCTGTCACTTGATATGGGCTTAAATAATTACAAATTTTGTTTTGAGCAAATATACTTAGTGATATGCATGCCCATTAATCTATAGGTTTCTTCAAAATTACTATAATTTTTCGATTGCATTGTCCAGGTCGTGTAATCAGCATAATGTCTAGAATATATGAAGCAAAATATGTCAAAGAAGACTCGTTCTAGTACGAGAAGGGAGAACCAATTTTAGGGATGGGAAATGCGGTGCATATTATAGGAATGGCTTAGTGTACTGTATACTTGGTGCCGACTTTACTGCCAATATTTATTCACCTGCTATAATTTAATCTATTCCACATTCTGTCTTGCACTATACTATCCGATTATGGAGCAGAAGTTAACAACGAGCTGGACTCCGCTGAACAACACAAGACAATAAAATGCTTGTATGGGGTGTAATGCCAAATTTACTGTAAACAGTACCTCAGTGTTTCCACATGATTACTCCTGTTATTTTGTTAACATCAGAACGGTGGTTTCTGTGATAAAATAAAAAACGAATCCTCCAAATTGAAATTCACAGAGAATGCAAAAATGCGCGAGTACGCGCGAGCGCACGCACACATATGCATAAATACATACATACATACATATAGATAATTATGCAGATAAAGAAATTAAATACATCAAATAATATATAAGATATATTAAACTCAAAACGAGAGAAAGTAAAATGTGGAGACTTTCACTTGATGAACTTTTAAGCATAAATATATAGATATTTGCATTAATACGTCCAACTTACGCAAAGTACAAATGGAAGAAATAGCTGAAAAGTAAGATCTTTTCTACCCTTAAGACGGAGGATAATCTTATCCAATGTTAATTGCATCCATACGAATGTTCATTGTATTGAACTCAATCTACCAACGCTATTATGGATCTCCGAGTCCCCAGAAACTGCTGTTGGACTTACAACACTTCTCCTTTTAATTTTCTTTGTTGTTTGTACTCTGTGTTACTTATACGTATTAATATAAATATCTATATAATTATACTTAAAAATTCATCATCTGAAAGTCTCCACATTTTGTTTTCTCTCGTTTTGCATGTATAAATATATACATATTTTTAGTTTAATACATTTAAAATATCTAATGCATCTAATTTCTTTATCCGCATAATTTTCTATATACCCGCTAAACATGTAGGATGGTCCCCTGTAAAGTCATCGAAGTCTAAGTTTAAATGCTTTGACTACAAGTATGCGTCTTCTAAACGGAGGATCTCTAGATCTTATCTGTGAAGTATGTATATATATATATATATATATATATATATATATATATATATATATATGTATATATATATATATATATATATATATATATATATATATATATATATATATATATATATATATATATATACATGCATCAAGTAATGCATAAACTAACGTACATACACACTCACGTATATGTAATATGCATACTTCTATGAATGAGTAGTAAAAGATATGATTTCAGACAATCATAGAACATTTCCCCTTAGAGATTCGGCTATTGGTCCACATAATAATCAATTACAAAGTAGTGTAATGCAGAGTGTCAATGTTACAAGAAATTAAAAAAATATATCTAAGTGATGCTTTTCTTTCATGAGGAATATATAGAGGTTCGAGAAGTGAATGAATACTTAGTTAACCACATGGATTCCCCCGAAATTCGTCCATTTCGTAACATTATCCATGTACAATTAATTTAATATGGAACGATTTATGTATACTTAGGTCTATTAATTGTGGGTGTAACCATGCTGTTCCACTGATCTAAAGTGCTGGATTCTTTATTTGTATTAATTTGTAAATTTCTATTTGCATTCTATAATGCTTAGCATATATTTTAATGCGAACATATACGCATATTTTGTTTCACACTGGAACTGATACTACGTGAAGAAAGTTTCGAAACAACCGTATTGCTGTGGACTTCATGAGGCTAAAAAATGTATATTCACGTCTCATATCTACAAACTTTTTGATATCATCTATATATATATATATATATATATATATATATACATTTGTGTGTGTGCCTGTATATCTATCTATCTATCTATCTATCTATCTATCTATCTATCTATCTATCTATCTATGTTTTATTAATGAATCTGCAAAGACATCACAAAAACTGTTACACAGGGTTTCACGTTCCAACTCGTCGTACAGATTTGGTCGAGAAACTGCCCGACGAACGGGAACGTGAAACTCTGTGTAACAGTTTTTGTGATGTCATTGCAGCTTTATTAATAAATTATATAAACGACGGTGCATCAGCATGGCCGCAGATCTGAGCTAAAACTACAGAATTTTTTTTATATATATACATATATATATATATATATATATATATATATATATTCACATAGAAATCCCAATATATATTGATGCATGTGAGTGCGTGAGCGCGCCTGTTTATGCTTGCTTAACCTATATAGAATAAATGAGAAGCAGAATAATATATGAGACTGAGCGAATACAGTGATAAGAACAGAGACAAATGTAGAGAACGTCAAAGGGATTGTGCTGGCATGAATTCGTTTTCATGTGTGTATTTAGCACCTGATCTGTAAAACGAAATTCATAAGAATGGGATTTAAAATGACATGAATGACTAAGCCTAGGAGTAGGCTATTGATATTTTTAACTGTTCGCTATAAGATGTTCTTATATTTGGTTATAACATGTTTCTTAATAATTCTCGGTTATAAATGTTCTCAAGAAATGCTGTTTATTTGAGAAAAAGAGAAAACGTATTACAGATTTAAAATGTGGTCGAAATCTATTATATAATATAAACACTATATTTCCAGATTGGAAGGAAACACAATTTCTTCATATAATAGAATTACATTTCGCGGAATAATCGCAAAATTGTTGTTCCGAATTTCAGTGCTTCTCTTTAAGCTTCGAATGGACGATTTTATTAAATGGAAATAACGCCAGAAAAGTTTGAACATAATGAAATATTCAAGTATAGAAAGTTTCTGAGTTGAATTTTGATGTGTTTGGTGCCTGACAAGCACGATATCAATTTGGCATGGAGACGTTAAATGAAAAGGGATGCGATTGGTTCGGTGATCACGTGCAATGATTTATTTTAATATCAATCATTGTAAATGTTAACAAATAACGAGAGGTAAGAATAAACGAAACCCAGTGGTATAAAATGTCAGGTACGATATGGCATTTGTATAAAATTGCAAATATATTAAAGCGTAAACAATAAAAACGACTCTCTAGAACTTGGAGGAGTATAATCATTGACATAGAATGACAATAAAAATCAGAAGAATTTCGTTCAACATATAATCTCAAAAGGTATGTGATCAACTGCAATGATATATTCTGACATCATCAAATGTAGTTGCCATTCAAACAACACGCAATGATTTGTAGGCCGGATTGATGGTATAAGATTCATTTCGTTACTGTAACGTAGAGCAGCACCCACACACTTTAGTTTAAATGTTCGTGTTATTGCTGTAGTTTCTAATATTGCTAATATGTATACATGTGTTTGCATTTCTGCAGCTGCCATCTATTTAGTTACAAATATTACTGATACCACTACCGCATATTGTTTACGCTAAATAGTAATACATACTTCGGAAATATGTTTTGAAGTTGTAGGGATATTGAATTAGACTTATACTGTCACGACATAAAATGTCTCAAGGGTAGAAACATTGAGAGACAATTAGAAGTCTTCCTTCAAACAGAGAGGTGTGAAGACTGCTTTCTTCACTTTTAGTTTCTTACTGCACCTCAAGAGTAGTAATTATACGCATAATCGTTGATGTCTCGTAAAGTGAAACGAGCGTAGATCCCTAATCATACTTGAAAATAATTTAGCTTAAATCTGTGTTCTCTTATAAATTACTGCACCAGAATTCCTCAATCATATTGAATTGCTCGTGCAATCATACCTTTTATCTTATTCTAACTAAAATTCTGGTTACTCATTACACATTAATCAGTGATATAACGATGGTGTTTGTATGGATGCAATCTTATTTCTTTCATTGGATCAAAATACGTGTTAAGCAAGAAATGTCCACTCTCTGTAGCTTTCTCACTCTTTCTCCACTAGTCCTATAATTTTTAGATCTCATGCCTTATAACCTTTACATAAAGAAAATATATTCAAACTTCTCAAAGTATCAGCGTACCGAAGTCACCACCCCAAATCAGACGCAAACAGAATATATCTGACACGCTCAGAACGAGGCCGTGGCTTGACACAGATAGATAACAATTATAAAATAACAACAGTTGGATAAGGAAAGTACTTAGAAACAAAAAAAAAGTAGTAGACTGCTGCATATAATAAATCAACACGAGACAAAGAATATGCCTTTCTCTATAGACAAGGAGGCGACAAAATGCAAAACAGAAAAAGCTACACTGATGAACTGAATTCAGATGAAAACACAGCAAAAATGATCAAAGATACAAAAAAAAAAAATGAAAACAGAATTACAAAAGATACTGAAGAAGAGACGGAGAAAAAAAATTCCACTCCATGGCCAACACCCTGCAAGGCTTGACAGATAAGAAGTGAACCTCAGTAAAAGCCAGCAATGGCTTAAAAGCTGTGGACTAAAAGCTGAAATCAGAGGATTGATCCTCGCTAAACATGACCAATGCCTGACTACAAACAATTATAGAAACAAAATAATGAAAACAAGCCCCAACACCAAAAGCAGAATGTGCAACCAGCACAATGAAGCAGTTGACCACATCCTCTCTAGCTGCCCAGTCTTTGCCAAATCTGATTATATATAGACACGAACGAGTAAGCAGCTATATCCACTAGACAATATGCCAACATAACAACATTAAAACTGACAAAATATAGAATAAATATGTGTCAGATGAGGTATAAAACAACGACCAGGTCACAATCATCTAGGTTTTGCCGGCTCAAACCGACAAAGACATGAAAGCTAATCTCCCAGACATAATAATCAAGGATTGGGGTAACACACCTGCTTGCTGTTAGATATTGCAGTCCCTTCTGATCAAGATATTGTTTAAAAAGAAGTGGAGAAATTGTCAAAGTACAAAGAATTCGAAATTGAAATATTCAACTTGTGGGCCATGGAAGTGAAAGATCATATCCTAATTTCCAAACCCACTGAAACAACAAACCCACAATATTACAATTGCAATTTACAAAACCTTTCCTGCAATAATATCGCAGGGAATGGGTAAACATTGTTTGGAAGAAAACATCCTGTTTCCAGAAGAGCAGAAGGGATGCTGCAAAGGCTCATACGGTTGTAAAGATCAGCTACTGATCAATAAAAATATAACTGAAGGCAGCCACAGAAAGAAGAAGGGTCTAAGTACGGACTGGATTGATTACAAAAGGCTTTTGATAGTATTCTCAACACATGGCTCCTGGAAACGCTCGCCATGAACAAAGTAGCACCAATAATCATAAAATATATAAAACATTCCATCAGTAAATGGCAGGCAGTGCTACAACTCCACACAAAAGAGAGAGTCACAAAAACCAAAACCATTCCCATTAGAAGAGGAATATTCCAGAGCAATACGCTCCCTTCACTCCTTTTCTTTTTGGCACTGACACTTTTATCCGACATGTTAAACAGAACTGGATGTGGATACAACACTTACGGCAAGACAATTACTCATGTCTTGTTTATGGATGATCTAAAACTGTACGCTACAAGTGATAAACTACTAAAAACATTACTACAAAGAGCACATGGATTTACCAAAGAAATAAACATGAAATTTCGCTTAGAAAAATGTGCCAAAGCAATCCTTAGAAGAGGAAAACTAGTTAAGAGTAGCAACGTCATACTACATAAAGCAAATGAAATAAGAGAATTAGACCAAAGCTACACATGTATATACTTAGGAATCAATGAACTAGATACGATACTACACACACAAATGAGAGAGAAGATAACACAGAAATATCTAGACGAGTCAGATTGATAGTGAAAACAGAGCTCAATGCGTAAAAGAAGATAATAGATTTCAACGCTCTAGCCGTCCCAGTTATAAGCTACAGCTACAATATTCTTAACTGGACTAAATAAACTAATCAAAATAGACAGGAAAAGGAGAGACATAATGACAGGATTTAGGCTGCACCACGGAAAATCTGCCAAAGAAAGGCTATATATACAGCGTATTGAAGTTGGTAGAGGCCTTATCTAGCTAGAAAACCACCACAGGACTACAGAAAGACCTTCTTTAGAAGTAAAGAAAACTAATACAAATATCCACAAGACACGTGCAAGACAAAAAATTGTTTTCAGTCTTTAAGGAAGCTGACAAATACAAGAAAGATGTCATAATACCTAATAACTATGAAGAAAAAGAAGAAATAACAAAAGCCGTAAAACAGCTGAAATCCAACCTAAAACTGGAACAGCAATGGATCTTGCTAAAATGATGGCAAGAAAAGCCATTTCATGGCAAATATTACGTG
The DNA here is from genome assembly GCF_046866305.1 of Octopus bimaculoides. Classification (NCBI taxonomy): domain Eukaryota; kingdom Metazoa; phylum Mollusca; class Cephalopoda; order Octopoda; family Octopodidae; genus Octopus; species Octopus bimaculoides. The sequence goes on from NC_142929.1 coordinate 119,834,195, forward strand.
AAACTTAACGGAAAAGAAATAGACAAATCAAAATTCCCAAAATGACCGAGAAACTCAGGACTCAAAGAAGAGACTGAAGGTTGTTTTAATTGCAGCACAAGTTCAAAGCCTTTCTACCAGGAATTACCAAACAGATGTAATGGAAAGAAATACATGTAAGTATAGAATATTTGGAGACGGACAAGAAACAATAAATCATATCGTCTCTGACTGCCAAATCCTGATTACGAAGGAATATATTAACAGACACGACTGAGTCGAGGCCCATTAACACTAGGGGCTATGCCAACACTATAGAATAACAACAGAAAAAAGATTGTTCAGGCATACGCCTGAAAACGTCATAGAAAATGAGAATAAGATATGTATACATACCAAGTCACTTTGAATGTTTACTTCCATCACCTTGACATTATTATTATTATTATTATTATTATTATTATTATTATTATTATTATTATGATTATTATTATTATTATTATTATTAGTAGTAGTAGTAGTAGTAGTAGTAGTAGTAGTAGTAGTAGTAGTAGATGTAGTATTTGTCTACTTTTTATCCTTTCTGATATTACTGAACTTTTATGGAGAGTATGAGTAATTTCAATGTCCTATCATGTTGTGTTGTGAATCTGCATCATATTTTCAGTCACTGTCGTAACGTTTTCAGCATTGATGATGATTTCGTCTAACATATAGTGTGCTTTTGGCAGGAGTACTTGATTGCAGCTGTGTAGAATGTGAACTGTTGGCATTATAATGTGTGTCATGGGGTATTTAGCAGTGTATGTTGCAATTGTTTTGTCGATTATTGTGAAAAGTATCTATGTTTATGCACAAGTTTTACCGTTTGAGCTGCGCAAGTGAACTGGAAGTATCTTGTATTAGCCACGGGCTCTACCCAACTGGAGGAATTTTTTTTAGCCTGTGTGTAACATTGTTAACTTTACTCTCGTCTGTAATCAGCCAGTTTACCAATAACTGTTCCTTACCAACATATGTCCCCCTCCTGCACCCATTCATTTCATCTGGTAATTTGCCATGGTGTTCCTAGTGACTAACCAATCTGGTGTAACACCTTCGTTGCTAGCACGCAAGCTAGAATCCTCTAATTATGTGTCTCTTCGCCATCTGTTTTGGAGAATTGATTTGTCTTGTCACTCCAGCTGTCATCTGAGTGTTGCTTCTCATTTACTAATGATTTCAACAAATATTGTTGCGATATATTCATATAGTGAAGTATGCTTGCGTGGCTTTTGTGTCGTATTTATCATAGTGTTGCCTCGTTACTGATCCAGTAACCTTTTGTATGGTGTTAACTCCATTTACGCCATATTCCCCACAGATATGTTCGATATTGTGTTGGTTTGCTTTCCCGCGTTACACTTTCCTCACTTTCTTTATCTGTATATATATATGTATATATATATATATATGCACTGAGGAGAAAGAGAGAGATGAAGAAACACAGATACACGCACAGGTACACGTAGATACACTTACATATATATACATACACATTCTTCTGTGGTTGTGTGTGTGTTTGGTGTGGTGTAGTTGGGGTGTGGTGGGGTGGAGTGAGTGGGTGTTTGGGTGGGTGTGCATTCGTATGTAATAATAGTTTCTATTTCACACATCGCTACGTGTGATGGACGATATCGTCGGTAATTTCCTCGGATCCTCTTTAATAATACTGTTACTTATTTTATCGACCCTGACAGAAAAAAAAAAAAGAAACGTTGAATTTAAGAACCAAAACGGAAGTAATAAAATGCTGCAGGCTATTTACTGAGACGATATTCTGTTTCTGCCACAACATGGTGTTATTTACACTCTGATCCCTTTTGAAATGTTTTCTCTTTCGCAAAAGTTTAATTTTTCATATTTCTTTTTCTTTTTGCCATGAAAGATAATTTCCGAGTAATTAAGCGACATGTAAGTGAAACAGCTCACGTGATATTTGGTGTAAAAGATCTTGCTAAATACATTATATAAATTTATCACTTGATTGACTTGAAACACTTGAAAATAAATATTTACATTCTATTTTAAGTATTATACGTTCAGTGTTATGCAGTCACATTTTATTAACATGTTAGCAATATATGATGCGATAACATTACAAATTTAAAGTTAACGACTTAATGTTTTAAATCGTGCTGTGACAATGACGTATATCCTAAGTATTACTGATGAAGAATCAAGAACTCAAAACTCAGTTTCACTTTACAGATGGAATTGCATCACATACTAAGCACAGATTATTGTTAAAAGAGAAGCAGAACAAATGACGGTAATTTAACTAAGAGCTACATTTACACAGAAAATTTGTTTGAAAATTCGCGTAGCATATCATGAGTTCAGAAACGAATACATATATACATAAACATTCTCATACACCTCTTACTTCAAGCAAAGAGTGATAGCCAACATTTCTGCAATGAGAGTAGAAGTTTGTAGAAGTTCACAAAGCAAAGAGGTGGATGCACATGGATTACTCCAAGACGGAAAAATAAAACAGTGTTTAATGAAAAAACAAAAGGGAAATGTTTATGCACAACCTTTCCTGAGGATTTTATCGCGAAAATGGTAATGGGAATCGTAATAAACTCCGATTCTCAAAAAGTCTAAAGATGTATTCAAACATCTTCGAATGTCCACTTGAAAAGATATCATTATTAAATTTCAGAGAAGTCAACTTTGCCATTCCTCCATCTGGGTCCACAAAATGAAGTATCATTCAAGTACTAAGATTGATTGTACGTACTAATTCTGTACTCTTATTATTGTAATACTTGAGTCTAAATCAGTAACTATTTGTATAATTGCCATGGTGTCATCATGTTGATTTGAGTTACTCGTAAGTTTGTCCTCCATTTATACGGTAAAATATTTTGATTATTGAAAACGTGTTATATAACATTTATTTAAAAGTAATATCTCATTGCGCCAGTGGGATATATTATGTCTTGCCCCATTAGGGCTCCAATTTGTTAGAAACTTTTTCGGATTTTATTCTGGAAGAAGGTATTGATTTAAAACATTGTATCGGCTTCCAGAGTTAGCAAACAAGATGAATTTAATAGGAAGTGAAATGCAAAGGCGTATGCTGGAGGCAGAAAAAAAGGAAATGATTTTCAACTGCCCATAACCGTATCCCTGTTATAGCGGCAAGGAGGAAGGAGTGCCAACCAACAAGAGCAGTAACATCAACAACTAACACAAGGACATCATTATCGAAAGCAGCAACACAGCAACAGCAAACGCAGAAAAGGGGCTTGATGCTAAGTGAAATACAGAATATGTTTTTAATAATGAAATTCAAAGTTAAAATATTGCATTATAGATGTAACGGCAAACAACTGTAGCAGTAAAAATTACATCAACAACATGTATTTTGTCACATGCATACTGTCAGAAGATTTTGTTTGAGTAAAAGGCACATCATACTGCCTTAGTTAATACCATCTCCTGGCGTATGGATGCTAGTATTTTTAGGATGATTGTGTTTACTAACATCTTCTTGTTTTTGAAAAATGCCAGATATATAATAATAACCGAATATTTCTTTGTTGCACATACTAAGCCACACCTCCAATTCCAGTTCGTGACAGAAATCAGTTATCACTTATCTACAGTCCATCTCTGCTACCCAGTCCACACTGTGCTAACATCTCACTCTGAAATGTGTGTGCTGCGGGAATATAGATTCAATTCTACCCATCATTCAACTTACCAGGATATCCAGTGCCGCAACAAAGAATTTAAGTTGCTATATCTCAAATACACCATCATTTGCCACTCCGCGTGCATTCGTTTCCTCTGCTGTAGTGCGCTGTACTTCAGCAACTGACTATTCTTTGAAGATTTCTTTTCCTACAACGAGTGAATACTTTTCCTTTCACCTGCCGGAAAAGAACATTTTCATACTGATTTCGATGCTCACGAAACATTTTAGCTTCTCACACTGTGACAACAATAGAAAAAAATCATACACACACACAACACATATACAGTCAATAAAAAAATGAAGCAATTTCCAACACACGAGATAAACCTGTCTCCATTTATACACATTCACTGACAAAACAGACACTCCAATCATCGACACATCTTTTACTAACGTTGATCCCGTAACTTTTCGGATACCATAGTACTTCAACTCATGTGGTCCTTTTATTCAGAGGATTCATCGGTTCTTCGCCAGTTTTGAAATATTAGTAACGTGGCGAGCCGCCAGAATCGTTAGCGCGCCGGGCGAAATGCTTAGCGGTATTTCGTCTGTGTTTACGTTCTGAGTTCAAATCCTACTGAGGTCGTCTTTATCCTTCATCATTTCGGGGTCGTTCACATCAGTACCAGTTCAGTACTGAGGTCGATGTATTCAACTCATCTTCTCCCAATAAATACTGGTCATGTGCGAAAATTTGAAATCGAATTATCAGAAGTACTCAATACAATAAATATTAAAAAAAGAAAAACTCTATTTGAATACTTTGCATGCCAGATATTTTGTAGATGGATTGAACAAATCTACAACGTTCTGTAACGGTTTGCTTACATTCATTTCGAGTTCTCTTTCGTAACAAAAGTTAAATTCTTATATATTCGTGGGTTTATACCACGATTATATCTAAATTGTTTGGCTGTGATACATTGACAGTTCCCATAGAGGACATCAGCATTATCTTACGCTGTGACATGTTCAATGACATATTCTAAATAAAAGCCGCACTAATCTTTTTTTATCAATATGCTATGTTTTCTAGTATCGTGTCGCTTTATCATTTTCACCCTTTCATCTCCCATATTCCATTCACTCTTTCCTTTCTATCTTACTATAATCATATGATATACGATTGAATTTCTGCTTCAGTTTGGCTCCGCACAGTCGTGCTGCCTTCTGACAATTTTTGTTTTAAGGACATTTATTCTAGTGTTTGTTTTTGAATAACCAAATGCAGTTTCCGTAGCTCTCTTCAAACTTCCATCGTACTGCGAAACCTTTCTATATTCTTTTGCTTGCTTTTTGATCATCTGATAAAATATCCATACAAATATTATGAAAAGACTCTCTTCTGTGTGATCGTCATTGATCTTTTTTACAATTAAGCTACACTTTCCTTTCTCAACGTTACGCACGAGTCCTGTATTTGTGTAAATTGTCATGTTATTGCTTAGTTATCTGTCTCCTTGTCTTCTAGGTTCATGCAGTCTAATAATACTGTTCTTGGATTCATCCCATTTTGTTCCTTCTCACTTACCTAGTGAGACAATCCATCGCTTTATTTCGTCGAATGAATGTCTACCGTATGCATCACCAATACAACTGCACAAATCGCTGTTTCCAAGAGAGATTAGATGACTGAGAAATGAAAAACTACAATTCTACAAATAGGGTTTCAGGTCCGAGCTTACAGCGAAGCACGTTGCGCAAATTATATCTTCATGACCTACGACTTGCCGTAGAAACCCATCAGGATGATCTGCTCTATAATTTGTTAATTGCTAAAAGCTGTTGATTAATTTAATTCTGCTGACTGGAATACGATGATTTTAACGGAATCTATTTGTGTGCGTTTTTGTATGCATGTTCATGTATATATCTTAATATATAAAGCTGAAGTGGTGTGTCTGTGTGAAGCCTTTTTAAAAATTTATACAAATCCACATTTTCCACTTTTTCGTAAAAGTTTTTACATCAATGGAATTTTCTCGATGTGAACTTTTCAGTGCAGGAATTAGATTTTTAAAATTCCGATTACTTTGTGTGATTTAAGGGAGATTTGGCTGTTGTTTCTAGCAACTTTTATATTTCATCCCTTCTACCTGGAACGCCATTCTTACACACGCGCTCAACATAAAAATATAGAGAGTAAGAGTAAAAGAGGGAGAGGGAGAGAGAGAGAAAGTGATACATACAACGTCATAGATTAAACTTTCATCTCAGTATTCTTTACCTATTTTTCATAACATAGATACGTAAAAACACACACAACCACACACACATGACCTGTGACAACAACATACACATTGCTCTCAATCTCTATTCATTTCTCCCCCTCTTCGTCTCTCGCTCTCTCAAACGTATACACGTGCAAGTAAACACAATCATTCACATCGTGGTATATTTACAAAACATTGATGGCATAACTACAGTTGTATCCCCCAAATTTGGAAGGTTATAACTTTCATAAAAATGAATATTTTTTAATGAAATTTTCTATGCATATATTCTTTATTATGTAGATTCCGAATATACAAGGATTTTCGTTGAAAGTGTTTTGGAAGGGGGTGGGGTACAATATTCGGAAATTCCACTTAAATTCCTCTTAACTTCCAGGAAAATGAATATTTTTTCATGAAATTTTGTACAAATGTATCTTGATGTATGTACATTTCAAGCATGTAGGAATTTCGAAGGAAACAACTGCAGGTTATTTTTGAGAAGTGTTCCACACTCGGTGGTGTTTCGGAGCAAGTCGTCCATATTTGTTTCATTTTTCTCTATTATGTGCTTATGTGCATCCTTAGATTTCTAATGAAGTAATAGGCAGTGAAGAGAAGCAGTCATAAGAAAACTTTTAACTACCCCTATTCCATTCGCTCCCCCTCTCTACCTCTTCCTCTCTCGCTCTCTCAAAAGCATACACGTGCAAGTACACAATCATTCAGTAAAATATAACTGATGTTCGTCAATGTTTTGTAAATTTACCACGATTTTCACTAGGGTGTTAGGGTTAGGGTTTTAGGGTCAGGGTTAGGGTTTAGGATTAATGTTACGGTTACGTTTTTTAGGGTCAGGGTTAGGGTTAGGGTTTAGGGTTAGTGTTAGTGTTAGTGTTAGGATTAGGTTTAGGATTAGGGTTGGCTAATCGTGCGGGTGTTAATCTGAAAAATTATAGATATGTGAAAAGTACCGACCCTGCCATCTATTATAACTTTTGTTGTTCTGTTTAATATATACTTAGATTATGCCTCCAAAGAAGTGAGTTTGCTGGGGAAAGACAGCAACCGGTTTAAAATGACAGCCACAGACTGCAGCAACTCACCACATTCCAGTAGCTACTTTGAACATAATGCAAAATGGTGCATCAACACCTTCTGCCCAATCTGATAGAATTCTGGCAAAACTGTTTAGCAACAGATCGCCAGCAATTGCTTCATCACAAATTGCAATCCTAACTCATGTGAAAAGGGATTACCCTGCTATGTATAATCAGGGCAGCGCAAAAAGTTGTTTGGCACAAGCATATCTATAGCCAATATCACGGATGAAATTTACGGATGCTTAATAATTTTACGCAAAACAGCCTTCAGACTTCCCCTATTAATTTCATCGTCTTTTGAATTATGAACATATTTACATCATAAGGGTTTTTTCGTTGTAAGGCTTTGTTTTTTAGTTGATTTTCAGCTAGCAACACTTATTGCAGATGGCATAATAAGTCACACCCGGACAAGGTCGGGTTATACTGCTAGTATATATATATATATATATATATATGTATGTATACATACATACATACATATATATATATATATATATATATATATATATATATATATATATATATATATATATATATATATATAAATATATATATATATATATACATATATATATATATGTGTGTATCAAAATAAGCAACACGGATTTCAAAGATGATTGCAGCACGCACGTTTCATGCTACTCCATTTATTTAAGTAATGCGAGCATTACATTAAATGAAATATGAAGAGCAATCTTCAGCTGCACGAAAATGCATTTTCTGCATTTTCGTGCAGCTGAAGATTGCTCTTCATATTGCATTTAATGTAATGCTCGCATTACTTAAATAAATGGAGTAGCATGAAAGGTGCGTGCTGCAATCATCTTTGAAATCCGTGCTGCTTAATTTGATTTTTTGATCACCTATCCTTTTGGAATGGTTTTTCTATAATACCATACCATACGATATTCTGGTGCCTACACATAAGTACCATATTCAATCTTGAATCTAAATCTAAACCCTCTATATATATATGTATGTATATGATTGTTCCATCTTGACAGATGATAGCCGTCCTATTAGCACACACACCACACCACATCACACAGCAAATTACTCCGTTGACGAACCTTCAGGTCACCCTTAAGAGCAGCCGCTGACTGGCAGGTTTTAAAACCAAAGTGGCAGATATTATTCAAGTTTCTTCCAAAGTCCATATAGTTTCTCCTAAGAGGCGGTTGGTGTCCAAGATTATTATCTTCCTGGGCATTTCAATTTTCATGTGACTTCATATGATTCAAGTATCCTACTTTTGACAACAGAACACGACCACATATAATACATATCCAATATCCAGTGTTGATTACAGTTTCAATTGTTCCATTGAGACAGGCCGATTTAAGCTCAGAAGACAGAATCATCTTTTCCGCCCAGGCATTGCAACCAGTCCTAACAGCACATCTCCATTTTCACAATGACTTTTGTTCATATCCAGGTTTTTCAGGTTTTAAGTAAGCTAAGAATACACACACACACACACACACACACACACACACACACACACACACACACACACACACATATATATATATATATATATATATATATATATATATATATATATATATATATATATATATATGTATATATATATATATATATGTGTGTGTGTGTATGTGTGTGTGTGTGTGTGTATATACATATATATATATATATATATATATATATATATATATATATATATATAATTCTTAATAGCGGTGGCTTAGTTGGCCGAAATTTCGAAGTCATTCTCACCAACATTCTTACTTAAGAATAATGAATTTGTATTCTATAAAAGTATAGAATAGCCAATCAGTTCATTGCAAAATTATTTTTATTATACCTGAATATAACACCCCTTTATCTCACACACATAAGCTTCCCTATGTGGAACCTTCCCTATGCTAGATATGCATTGGTTTGTGAACCTACATTCGTGTGTGAATGGGTGTATATTTGCTTGTTTATCCATATGTATTTGTATGTTTGTATCTGTTGGCACTCCGTCGCTGTTCCAGTTGATCGGAACAGCCTGCTCGTGAAATTAACTTGCAAGTGGTTGAGCACACCACAGACACGTGTACCCTTAAAGTAGTTCTCGGGGATATTCAGCGTGATACACTGTCACAAAGCTGACCCTTTGAATTACAGGCACAACAGAAACAGGAAGTAAGAGTGAGAGAAATTTGTGGTGAAAGAGTACAGCAGGGTTCGCCACCATCCCCTGCCGGAGCCTCGTGGAGCTTTAGGTGTTTTCGCTCAATAAACACTCACAACGCCCGGTCTGGGAATCGAAACCGCGATCCTATGACCGCGAGTCCACTGCCCTAACCACTGGGCCATTGCACCTTCATTGTATGTTTGTATATACGTAGATGTATGAACATGTTGGTATATGTACCTGCATACACGGATGCGTGTGTATGTGGTGTATACACGTATCTACAGTACGCGACATTTTCCTGGTATTTTAGATGTTAGAATACTTTGTTTCACATGAATCCTTCAATGATTTTTTATCTACATATTCTATCCTTTCATTGCATTTTATAATCCCTTAATACTGTTATGTCGCCTTGCACTGTTTTACGCAAGCAATCCTTAACAATGTTCAGCAATGTGAGCCAAACTTTCCACTTAACAACTTTTCCCAGTATTTGATTTTAAAGGAGCCTATGGGACTTTCAATTGGGGTGACGTAAAAGATATTCAAGACATTAGTAGTAAAAAGGCAGCTTCGATAGTTTACTACAACTTCAGCTTTTCTGAATTGATAGCATCATAATTTTATAAAGCGTTTTATTACTCCTCTGAAATTCTAAGGAACCAATGGAATATTTATTACTCGTTTGCTCTTCACACTTTAGTTATTTTCTCCTTTCATACTATCTGGTAAACCAATCGTTCTTATTGCCATAAAAATATGAATGTTTAAATTTAATTCTTTTACTCAATATTTTCACGCGCAGTATACGGATGCCATAACTAACTTGGACGTCAGCAATTAAAGGGTTTTCGGTGGATTGTCCGGCTAAAGTATGAGGCAGGAAAATAAAAGGCGACTTTTCCCTACTTATGAATTTCATTTTGCTATCTTTAGAACGTCATACGCTATTAGTTCCAGTTCTATATGCTCTGAGATCAAATCCCGTTAAGGTCAGCTTTGATTTATATATATATATATCCTGGGTCGATAAAATAAATAGCAACAAAATACTGAGCTGACTGCATTGACTAATTCGTTCCGAAAAAAATTAATACCCTTATAAATATATGTTTGAAGCATTTATTGTTCGCCGGTATTTGTTTTACATATTTGTTAAATTTAGTTACGACGATCACAAAGAAAATAAGATGGCTACAAGATTCTAAGAATAATTATGAATAAAAATATTTTATCAAAGATATTTATTTCGCTGCAGATAAAATGGAAAATAAAATTTTTAGAAAAATAATTACAGAGCGTAGTTTTTGATTTTAAATTAGAAAGTTTCCCCTGTGATTATCAAAATATCATCCCGAAATTTTCAGTTGAAATTAGACACAAACATATATATATCTATGCATGTTCTCTTTCCATATTTAAAACATGCTTGCTATTCTTTCTATTTCTTCCTATTAGGAAGGAACCAGGCATTACCGCTATCAGTTTGAGAAGAAGAGTGAATATGTTGCACGTAGAACTGTAAAATCGTCTTGTATACTTTTACTATTCTGATTATAGATAGTAATTCTAAGATCCGTGTTAGCTACTTACCTTCTCTACTTGAAATATCATATCTTTTTATGCCTTTCATTAGAATATTGAATAACCCATCCTGGTACACAAAGTATTGATGTAAGTATGAGATTATACTCAGAGTGGTGTAACTGTGGTTTATGAGAAAGCTATCCATAACTATACTCCTCACTTATTGTTGAAGAAATATACATATTGTATTTGCAGGGCAGCGGATATATATACATATACATATAACCACGCAATAATTCTTGTTTGCTCTGCTGTTTCGACTTGATAGACGTTTCGATTAGAATATTCTATCGATGATCATTTTACTTATGTGTTTATGTACACACACACACACACACACACACACACACACACACACACACACACACACACACACATATATATATATATATATATATATATATATATGTGTGTGTGTGTGTGTGTGTGTGTGTGTGTGTGTGGGTGTGTGTGAGAGAGAGATAGATAGATAGATAGATAGAGAGAGAGAGAGAGAGAGAGAGAGAGAGAGAGAGAGAGAGAGTGTATGTGCGTGTGCGTGTGTGTGTGTATTCGACGATCCGCGAACATTGTATTCTTATAGAGAATATCATACTCTTTACATTTCCTAATGGGAAGTTACCATTCCATATATTCTTGCAGCTTCGGAATATTTGTGTAATTTGTTACATAAAAGTGTGACATTTTGGGGGGTGAATTTTAGAGGTTTTCGAGCTTCCAAATTTACTTTCGTTTATTGGGTTTTTCGTAGCTCCCGAATAATAAGAACCTTTACATGCAAATATAGACTTGACGTATCGGCGAAAAAAGTGAGAAAGGTTACAATGCATTCTAGTCCTCTTATCATTCTGAAGTTTACAGGAAGCAAATTCACATTAACCTTTCTGTGGTTTATGGAGTGGGCGATGGTTATCATGCAAATCTGGATGTGTATACGATATCGGAAGGTAATGATTGTTTAAGATTTCACAACAGACCGGTAGGACGTTACACTTATCAAGTTTGTACATATTTATATGAGGATATGTATAAGAAACTTATGAATCTCCTAATTAATTCGAAAATATTATTCTATGCAAGATAATTGGCAAGAAGACTGATAAACATAAATATACGCAGTGTATTGTAAGGGAAAGGAAATAGAAATCACACAAAAACAGAAACGAATATCTCAAATAACATGTTCAAATAAATGCAAACATAATGTGTTCTTCTGATAGAATTAGTTGCTATTGTAGTTAGGTGCCTGCAAATATATGAAACAACGTTATAGCTACGCATATGAAGTATTATGAAAGTGGTGGATATTTTACTGTATATATATACCCCGAAGTACAGAAGCCAATAATAGTTAGAATCGCCAGAAATATCAAGAACACAAACATTTCATTTTTTTTTAATTCGCATAGCAAATAATTCGCAAACGTGTTCAGAATTAAGGAATCAATAATAAATATAGAATTTAAAAATTAACTTACGGAAATGAGTTGTTATGGTAATTATATGGACAAATATTTTCTAGTCATATCGGAGTTATTTCTTTTATAAAAGCTATTAGCTAGAGAATTGAAAACAATCAGATTTAGATCAATGATATATGCAGTGATACACAAATACTTCCAAAACGAAGCGACATATATGTATGTATATATGTATGTATGTACCTAATATATATATATATATATATATATATGTATATATATGTATACGTAATATATATATATATATATATATATATATATATATATATATATACATATATATATGAATGTGTGTATATGTATGTATATATATATATATGTGTGTGTGTGTGTGTGTGTGTGTGTGTGTGTGTGTGTGTGTGTATGCAAGCATATAAGTATAACATTTCAAGATTTGGTATATAGATAAAACTATTCACGCGGAATCTGCTTCTATTGTTCACTTGTTCCAGAAACGTTTTAGCAAAATGTTACTTTGATAATTTTTCTCCAATCAGAAAACAGAATTTGTAAGGTGGTATTTTGTGCATGATAGCTATGATATCATTATCATAACAAACTTATAAGAAATTTTGAAGTTTTGATATGTTTCAATGAATGAAGTCATGTCAAATTTTGGAACCAGCATGTAAACAATGCACAAAAAAAAAATCCTCAATGAATTTGGTTCTTTTTGTTTTTGTCGTGAGAAATTGCACAAACAGAAACTGTACGTTAAGTTACAAAAGAAGCAAACAACGGTTCACTTCATGTAAGAAATTAATACCATTTTTTGAGCGAAAATTCAAAACCAGAATCATGTATGATCTCGCCACAAAAAGGTGTCACAAAAAGGTGTCATCAATAACATCATTGTTATGACATCAAATCTAGAGAACATATCTGTAAGCATCTCAGGTTAATAATAAAGAGTTTGAAGAACTTGTATGAGAATATTTCAGACGTAAACTATACATTCATACATTCTGTGAGCTGTGTATGTTACAAGAGACTCTTTCACAATAATTATGAGAGTTCGTGGTTTCCTTACTACCATGTGTTTAAGGTGTATGATTATCAAAAATAAATGTCTACCTTATTTAACATTCACTCAATTTTGCAGTGTTCCTTTTTGAAGGCTATTCTGGAACAACTCAACTGAGTATACCTGTTAAATTAGTATTATAAACCTTTGATAGAATAACGAATTACATCGTAATATACTTTGTAACATAGGCACAACGTTTGAAATTATCGGGGAGGGGTCTAGTCGATCACATCGACCCGAATACTTAATTGGTTCCTATTTTATCGACCCCCGAAAGGATGAAAGGTAAATCAACCCCGGCGGACTTTGAACTCAAAACGTAACGACAAACAAAATGCCGATAAGCATTTTGTCCGGTGTACTTACGGTTCTGCCTGCTCACCTGCTTAACCTACATCTTAATAGCAAGATATTTTATAATTGACCCCGAATAATTAACAAATATCAATGTTATTTATGAATTCTATTTTAAACATTAAGGTTGTGAGATTATTGAGTTATACAAGTATATTTCTACCCCGCAAACTTGCAGTTTTACAATCAGCATTTCGGATATCAGACTTCATAAACAAATATTAAAAGTGATAGTGAAACAAACATTTATAGACTACACCACACCTGAATTAAATGAAGTTAAATTTGTTGAAATCAAACATAGCATAATACCAAAATGAAAACAATGCTAAATAAGTAGTCAATAAGTAGTCAATAAGTAGTCAAATGCTCACTTGAATGTTGGCGTATAAATATAATTATCAAAATTCAAAGTCTGCTGGTAATAATACATACACCTAAAACAATGGCTCTCTTTCATATTTTGCAAAATAGTCAGCAATAATTCATTTTAAATATGAAACAATGTATATTTAGAAACGTTGCTGATATATTCAAGATCTAATAAAATCCAAAACCTTCATTTGAAAATAACGTAAATCATTATATTCCAATAATTCCATATAACTCATTACCATAATGTGACTTCTAAAAGAACAAATTATTTGTCACCGTTGTTTTAGGCGATGTTAAATTAGCGAAGGATGAAATGGGATTTCTTTCTAGGCTTATGAAG
>NC_142929.1:119853553-119858553 GCF_046866305.1 Octopus bimaculoides
GTATACATATACATACGTTCGCATGTAACAACAAGCTACGTAGATACACGACTGTTAGCGTTTTTTGTTTGTGGGTGCGTGTGATATGTATATATGTACATCATTACGTACTCAAGCGAAAAAGAAAATGTTAATTTAATAGAAGTAGAGTATATGTTTAACGCTTTATTAAATAGACAACAAGTTCACGCATTCCCAGTGATACACGAACAGCAATTATGTGCACCTACACACCATACGTGCGTGACTATAAAACTCTCGATTCGAGGGTGGTAACTCATTCATTTTATATGTGTATATCTATTATCTACCAAGCTATCTGTCTGTCTCTGTGTTTTTGTAAGCGCCTGTTTGTTAGTATATACATATGCACATATACCCCCATATATATATATATATATATATATATATATATATATATATATATATATATATATTTTACGGCGGTGCGAATTCTCCCCTTAAACATCAATAGATATGGCAACAAAACTATATACACCGTTACATGAACACTAACAATCGCTTACACTTTTCAGCACACAGTACATCGAATACAAAAATCGGCATCTGAATATTTATATTGGAAATGCTCCAGAATTTTATACATTTCTATTCTCTAAAATGCATGCATTTATTTTCATTTACTTTATGCTTGATAACTTCGTAACAAAAGATTTTTTTCTTTATTTATTTACCTCAATTATGTAAAAAATAAACTGCTACATCAGCTCCAATACAAGGAAAATAGGGAGGCAATTGATGTGTTTGATTAAGTCAAGCATAATTCATATTCCATTGTAATAGTTTGTGAAGTTCTTACAATAGAAAATTCTAAAACAATATGAAATGTGAAAAGAAAATTTACAATAGAACGAACATCTAGAACACCATGGTACAGGACGTATTTGAAACAATGTGGTAGAGAACACAAACGGTTCGAAATTCGACGTAATAAACACGTATGGTTTGCTATATATTTTACTTTACTTAAATCAAATGTTTGTATACTGACGCATACTCAAACACTGCATACAAGAATGATCGATCAGAAAAGACCTCACACGTCGATCTATCTTATAAATTTTAACTGTAATACAATTTTGATTTTTCTCATATATACATATGTGAACAATTACAGTCATGTTGGTTTGGCGTTTAAACATGCAAAAGCACGCGCTCATCGTGCACAGATACAAGCTTACAGAAACCCAAATGCACATACTTTCCATTCTTTGTACCAGGAAAACATCGTGTGTCGATAACAACTGATTCGCGAAGCAGTGAATCGTTAGTTTTTTTTTTTTTTTCTTTACCAAATGAATAAACTCTACATAACAAATTGAGTACTGCAACATCTTTCTTTTATCGATAATTAATATTTCTGGAAATCTGGAAAATAGGATATAGAAAGAACGCAAAGCAAAATTCAATATTCTTCAGTCATATTAATTAAAGTCCCATTTCAGTCGTTTAGAACAACACATTCACTGTATATTTAACACATCGTTATATGCAGACTTCCCGATGTTCATAGGCGCATTTACAAACATAAACATATTATTCACACACTCACAACAATGCAAATATTCAGTTATTTCATACTGTAATCAGAATGCTGTTGAATCCTCCATGGATGACCCAAAATGTTACCATAAATGCGTCGATAAATTTATGTTGCTAATGCTAAAGTATCCCAAGAAGAAATTCTTTTTTCACCACTCCCACTTATAGAATGAGTGAGTGAGTTGTCTTTGCGCGCGCGTGTGTGTGTGTGTGTGTGTTTGTGTTTGTGCATGTATGTGTGTATGTGTGTGTGTGTATGTGTGTGTATGTGTGTATGTGTGCGTGTGCGTAATCTTTGTTTTTTTCTTTCACTGGTTTCAGCGAGAGGCTGGGGCGATGCTGGAGCACTGCTTTTTAGTGTTTTTGGGGTCCCATTTCGGTATTGTTTTTCGTGAAGAAGCGAGTTAGACGAAGGCTTGTTCTATTGGAGTAGATGTACGCCAAAGATGTTCGTTGCTGTCATTATTCCAATCAATTTTACGATAGAGTTTGATGTAGGGCAACGTTATCCGGCATGTCTTGGTACGTAATGTGATCAAACAATTGAGTTCTCATCATCGAACGAAGAACCAGTATAAATTTGAGTGCGTGTATATCTGTGTAAGTGTGTGTGTGTGTGTGTGTGTATGTGTGTGTGTGTGTGTGTGTTTGTTTGTTTGTTTGTAAGTGTGTGTGCGCGTGTGCATGTTAGTTTTGATAAATTTTTAAGACGTTTGAGAGGCAGCTGTAATCCTGGGTTCGATCTCGCTTCCTTTTTCTTTTTCTATGGCCTCTTATTAAACCATACCACCTGAAAGAAACCGAGAGAAAGGAAATAGTATACAAGTTTGTCACATACATTCTACGTTCATTTCAGTAATGCAGTCGTCTCTCTCCGACTGTGTCTCATTTCGACTTTCTCTGTCTCTGTTTGTCTCAGATTGTCTGTCTGTCTCACCTCTGTCACTTTCTCTCTCTCTCTCTCTCTCTCTCTCTCTCTCTCTCTCTCTCTCTCTCACTCTCTCTCTCTCCCTCTCTCTCACTCTCTCTCCGTCTCACAGACATAATGTTATGTTGATTCTTCGTGAGAATTATGTTAGTTTCACCTGTCTATAGAATGTTCTGCTGATTATAAATAAATTCAGGACCACATATTCACTTGATAAAACAATAGTATTCTCTCGTCAAACAATATATTTCCTGCAGCACACACATATACATGCATACATACATACATACATACATACATACATACATACATACATACATACATACATACATATATATAAATTTACATTTATATTCACATATTTATATGCGTTTATATATGCGTGTGTGTGAGAGTGATTGTGTGTCTAAGTGTGATTGTGTGCGTCTGTGTGTGTGTGGTTTTAAGTCTCTCTATGTTCGACCTGTGTAGACAAAAGTGTATTTCATAAGAAAATGAAAGAAGAGAGCAGTAGTAAAGTGCAGGTTTGGAACTTGATTACGCCATTGTAGTCCATCCAATGCATATTGATGAGGCAGGCCAGTTCTAGTGAATACAAGGCGATTTATAACAAATGGAGATCTCTCATTCGACTAATTTACGCAAGTTGAAACAATGGAATACTACGTACACACATACCGACCCGCGCATTCACTCACACGTGCGTACATCTATATGCTTACGTGCATTTATGTACGTATATATATATATATATATATATATATATATATATATATATATATATATATATATATATATATATATATATATATATATATATATATATATATATATATATATATATATATATATATTTATATATATATATATATATATATATATATTTATATATATACACACACACACATATGATAGATCGCTAGCTACGAAACCTTTTTAAATTTCCTTTCCTGTTTATTGATGTGTTCCTTTGTGTTCAAACCTTGGGATCGAAACTCACTTCCCAAGCCCAAAATTAATACATCTGTTTGTTGCTTACACACCCGTCTTCGTTTCTTTTTTTTTTTTTTTGGTAAATTCTCACTATATATATATATATATATATATATATATATATATATATATATATATATAAAGTGTAGTATATTGCCACTTAAGTGTGGCTGACCCCTAGGGGTGGATGTTACTGTTGCTTTTAGCCCCAGGAGGACATCTCCTCCAGCTGGTTTATCGACACAGTCGTGTGTCGATAAGCCAGCTGGAGGAGATGTCCTCCTGGGGCTAAAAGCAACAGTAACATCCACCCCTAGGGGTCAGCCACACTTAAGTGGCAATATACTACACTTTATCGTGCAGTTACTGTTAATACTTCATTTAGAGAATTAACATTGCTTATATATATATACATATATATATATATATATATGTATATATATATATGTATTTATATATATATATATATATATATATATATTATATATATATTATATCTATGTTTGTATATCTATGTATGTCTATGTATTCAATTTAATTGGATCAAAAAATTTATGGCGAACACAACTTATTGTTTCTACACGATGAAATCAGTTATGTTTTTATTAATAAAAAAACACCAGTTCCGGAAAAGTATCATTGTAATAGAATGGGAACTCACCACTTGATGTTTATATGCAGATCCATATTGCAATGAGTTCAGGTTTTGAAAAAGAACATTCAAAATCCGGTTAATACTCACAAATAATATTTTCTGCTACTCTTAATTGTAATTATTCTTAAATGGTGACTCTGAATTATTCCATTTTCACCGAAATTTCTTAATAGTAACATTATCAAATACAAATTACTGAAGGGTAATAAAATAATACTATTATTAGCTGGCTCAATATATATTTAATAAGTACAACTATCTATTTACTCTAGTCGTTGTTTGTGAATGTTACATCTCTGTATCGCTAATTGTAAACTGCACTGTTAAAATATGCTAAGAAATTTATTTTGTGTAGATGATAGTGAAAGAGAATTCATGATACAAAGTAGGAAAGCCTAGAAATCAATGAAGGCTCTATATATGTCCAAAAATCTGACCTAAGACGGAATGATATTGATTACGTTTATATGCCATATATAATATTTCACATACTGGATGGAAACATACTTAATAAAATCTCTGCTGTCACATTGACATAAATAATGTTTTCATTTTAACAAAATTCACTATTGGCCAAACTTCAGACAAATTAAATATGAGATCATTCAAATTCCTAGGACTTTCACAATATGCTTAACTCTAAATACTGTCTTAGCTACAAGTGACGTCCTTAATGTCATCATATACTAAGTTGTGTAAAGCTATGAGGAAACGTGTTGAAAATGTGTTACATTTATTTAGACTAATATTTTATATCAAAGTTATTGAGAATCTGAACCAACACATTAGAAGACTTCTAATTTATCCCAAAAAGGATATATTTCATAAAATTAGACCCGTTTCCGTAGAAGTAACTTCGGT
>NC_142929.1:119863553-119888553 GCF_046866305.1 Octopus bimaculoides
ATAATACTCCTCAAGAATTGGGCAAACACCGCTTTAAAAATAATTTGATTTGATTTAAGAATTATGAACTTATTGATGATTATCCAAATGTGAGAGAGCTGTTGAGCACAAATAAAATATACTTATATGTGAAGTCCCTGCTTATCTGACTTTGTTCTAAATATATTGCTCGATTAGACCACCTTTAGCCTGTTATATTTATTCACACAAATCACTGCCACTTCGATTTAATAATGTATTGTAGTTTCCAAACGTTTTCAACTGAAATTGCTGTGACTGTGTTTATACTTTCTAATGTCTGTACACCATTTCTGTCGCTCTGTACTCTGTGTGTGTGTGTGCGTATGTGCATATGTATATAAATACATATACACCCATATATATCAATATGTATATCTATATATAAATATACATATATATATAAATATATGTATATTGACACACACACGCATGCAAGCACAAGTACACACTCACACACGCACGTACACACACAACTTCACCCCATATATATATATATATATATATATATATATATATATATATATATATATATATATATACACACACAATGTGTGAAAATAAGTAAGCATTAAAGATTGGTAATAAAATCCATATTCCTTTTACGAATTTATTGAAACAAATGACACGTGTTCACTATTACATGAGAAAATGATTGTAAATCTGCAAATTTCAATGTCAGCACCGGTGGCTTCGACCAATTTCCTGAAACGTCCAGGAGTGGAGTGAACAACCTTCTGAAGAACGTCGTCTGGGATATCATTGAGACTCTCCTGAATCCCTGTCTCCAAGTCCTCCAGTATGCGAGGTTTGTATTGTACACTTCTGAACACTTCCTCTTTTGTGTAACCCCACAGGTAAAAATCATATGAAATAAGTTCTGGACTTCTTGGAGTTCTGGGCTTCTGGACTTCAGCAGTTACAATCATCAGGTTTTAGCTCCTACACGTTTTTCCACGAACAAATATTCAGTATTTTATGCAACACCGTCACCGTACGTATTGTGTCTTGTCAGTCCACGCTCATGAGCTGCTGGACGTGTTGATTTTTGTAGGCTGCGATTAAACATTTCTTGCACTGTTGACACGTTTTCCGCTGATCGGGATGTTGTTGGACGGTCACTTCTTGCATTGTTTGCTGAACCCGTGGTCGCCCAGCTTTGCATGACAACTTTTTATCTTGGGACGTAGTGTTGCATGCTTAATTTTCCATACACGCTACCATCGCTGAATCAAAACAATAGAATTCCACACTTCATAGCAGGCTATCTTAGTTTGCTCCTGAACAGTGAAGCGAGCGGCCATCGGCAAATTAAGAAATATGTTGGCACTCCGTCATTTACGACGTCGAGGGTTCCGATCAGCAAAACAGCCTGCTCGTGAAATTAACGTGCAAGTGGCTGAGCACTCCACAGACACGTGTACCCTTAACGTAGTTCTCGGGGATATTCAGCGTGACACAGTGTGTCAAGGCCGACTCTTTGAATTACAGGCACAACAGAAAAACGAAGTAAGAGTGAGAGAAAGTTGTGGTGAAAAGGTACAGCAGGGTTCGACACCATCCCTTGCTGGAACCTCGTGGAGCTGTAGGTGTTTTCGCTCAATAAACACTCACAACGCCCGGTCTGGGAATCGAAACCGCGATCCTATGACCGCGAGTCCACTGCCCTAATCACTGGGCCATTGCGCCCCCGCTAAGAAATATGAAATAAGACAAAAAACAAAGATTGAAATCCCTATTAGTGTTGTCTTTGAAAAAATGTTTTCGTCATGAATTCAGTGATACTAAAAATTCCACCCACCCTGTATATATATATATATATATATATATATATATATATATATATATATATATATATATATATATATATATATATATATATATATATATATATATATATATATGTTAATTCTCTAAATGAAGTATTAACAGTAACTGCACGATAAAGTGTAGTATATTGCCACTTAAGTGTGGCTGACCCCTAGGGGTGGATGTTACTGTTGCTTTTAGCCCAAGGTCATCAGCTGTCGGACGCCGACGAAGGGAAATAACCCTGAAATCCGGATACGTTCGTGCTGCAGATCGAGGTGAGAGGGATAACTTCCCTTGGCAAACAGGACACAGTCGTGTGTCGATAAGCCAGCTGGAGGAGATGTCCTCCTGGGGCTAAAAGCAACAGTAACATCCACCCCTAGGGGTCAGCCACACTTAAGTGGCAATATACTACACTTTATATATATATATATATATATATATATATATATATATATATATATATACACACATATATAATGTGGACATATAGTTTGGATTGAGTCATATATTTTTATACATCTGTATTTATTCGCGTTTTATAGATAAAAGTTTTATGAAATGTTTGTGGGTGTTGACATATAAATTAATAAACGTGTTATAATTAGTTTCTTCAGGCTTGCATTCTATTATTTGCTTCAAAATACCTTGTGTATAATAATTTCAAAATTCAATCAAACCAAACTGTGCATTCATTTTTCAAATTATATTTCCCATAATATATAAATACCCTGCTCTTGGGTACGCAATATACATGAATGTACCGATGATTTGAAATATGCTTCTTATGCAACGTTATGCAACATACGATGTAATCATTATCAAATATGCCTACCAGAAACGTTTTTTTTTTCGATGAAACTCTATCACTTGTACACCATTCTACAGAAACAGCTTATTTTCAACTCGTGTCATATACAGTTTTGTGAGCCATGAATCACTCTCCTAAACTACATTATACAAATATTTCTGTTGTAGAACGAAATATAAATATTCGCATATAAAAGTAAATAACCCTTAATGAAGAAAAAGAAAGATGCATTTGAGATTGAAAAAAGTTTTTTTCTTTCTTTTATATCAAAGAGAAAATGTGTTTACCACTGCGTATTTTAAGCATTCAGGTAAACCTGAATCTGGAAATATCAATTACAAAGAAATTTAAGTACTCATTGTGTTTTCATCTTGGGTTTGTTTTTCAATTCATATAAAATTTTAAATATCTCAGAATTACACTATAAAGTATCTTATATGTCTAAAACTATGATTCACTCAAGATCTCGCTTAGAATTACCTTAGAATTACCTCATTTAGAATTATAAGTTACGTACTAATTATACAATATCTACATACTAATTTTCTTTCAAATTCTTCCATATCTATAGTAACGCATATACAAAGAGGGACATACGATAACTGGTGTGTATACATCCATACTGATATAAACATATAATACATACATACGTTCGTATATGTATATATATATATATATATATATATATATATATATATATATATATATATATATATATATGTGTGTGTGTGTGTGTGTGTGTGTGTGTGTGTGTGTTTGCGTGCGTGTGTATGTGTGCATGCGTGTGTGTGTATGTGTCTGTGTATGTGTATGTGTGTGTATGCGTGTATACATATATATATATGTCGACATGTGTTTGTATATATATGTATATATATTTATGTATACATGTATGTATATATATATATATATATGTGTGTGAGTGTGTGTGTGTGTGTGTGTGTGTGTGTGTGTGTGTGTGTGTGTGTGTGTGTGTAACGCTCAAAATCCTGCAACACGAAACTGACTTCCATTGACTATTCTTGTTATCAGTCTAGAATGTAATCAGAATGATAATTTGAGAAGACATTCAACAGAAAAAAGAAAACAAGCATCATCCACACCAATTTCATGAATGGAGAAAATCATTTTCTATAGGTACAGATTACAACATATATGTCTAGTAGCCATAAACTTCCAGAAAATTTCTCTTTGATCAACATCGATTCCTTAGTATGTTGTGTAGCCCTGTCCAGGGAAACTATTTTTAGATGCTCATGATAAATAGTAGCAGATTCTGTATCAGCACTGCCAGATTCACCAGTCATTTTTATATTGTGCTAATTCAGACACTTAATGAACTTTTAAAATCTTGTTGTAGAAAGTTTATGAATTCAAAAATTTTATCCGAGTTGTTACGACGATAAATTTAGAATACTCATTAGACGTGTTACTTTACAATTTCTCTATGCATAAAACTCCTTTATCATGTGTTGTCGTAACACCTCTTTATATATATGTATATTACTTTGGCACTCCGTCGGTTACGACGACGTATGTTCCACTTGATCTGATCAACAGAGCAGTCTGTTCATGAAATTAACGTGCAAGTAGCTGAGCACACCACCATCATATTTACCATTAACGTAGATCTGAAGGGGATTCATCATGACGCAGAATGTGACAAGCCTGTCCCTTGGAAATGCAAGAAATAATATTTCTTGCTCGCTGAATGGATTGCAGTAATGCAAAAATTAAATGTCTTCTTCAGAGACACAACGAGTTACCGTATTTCGAACTCACGACTTTACGATGATACGCAAACCACGAATACGCAAACGCACGAACCCCACGTGTCCTAACTGACGTTCATACATTCACACATACACACACATAAATATATTATGTGTATATATATATATATATATATATATATATATATATATATATATATATATATATATTATATATAATTAATAAAAGTCAGGTTGGAATGTTTCACCACAAAGCAGGAATAGGAATGTCACTAAATGTGACTAGGGTGTTAGGAAACAACTACATTGCAATAAATAAGAGCTAAACTGCTCTAATACTGTTAGTAATGCACAGGAATGAAAACATATACGCTAAATTGGACCGTAATCGTCCCAAAATGCCGATCGAGACGCGTCAGTTTCGGCAATTTCTTTTTACGGTCCCTGTTAGTACATATGTTTTCGTTTATGTGCGTTCGCTAGCTCTTATTTCTAGCAACGTAGGTGCATATATATATATATATATATATATATATATATATATATATATATATATATATATATATATACATGTCATGGATTACACTTGATAACGTTAACGACACACATACATATACATACACTTATGTATGAAAATATACGGATTCATGAATATATAGATGCATACACACACACACACACACATATATATATATATTGGTATGTGACTCTGTGTAAATATGTATGCGTGAACAAGATATAAGAACGCGAAATTAATATTATTATGTGAATTATATTATTTATTGGAAGGTGAGGTTTCACACATAAATCACACTTTATCGCTGCCAATCTTGAGAGAATAGTGAAAACTGAAACAATAAAATCTAATGTATAATAAACATAGAGTAAAAATATTTCGATATCCTAGTCACTGCTGGTTGAATATTATGGTCTAACAAATAAATATTATTAGATAACGTCTCAAACTAATTCATGAAAGAATATTCAGACTACCACTTCGACCCGTAAAAAAGCTCAATACAGAATACAAACTAATGCAGTTGGTATTAATGATTAGTATTAGGACATATCCCGTATCTTTACCAAACCAATTCTTATGATCTGAAATTTACTCACCAGCTCCTTCATTTCTAGAGAAATGCATTCGCTCCAATAGCTTCTTTCTCACATTCAGCTTCCATTCTTCAAAAAATTATATAGTTACCACCAAATCTGGGATCCAACTGGGATTGAGTTTGTAATGTAGAGCTCAGTTTTTGTAAAGCGGAGGATAATACTAATCCATTCTAGTAGAGTATCGCAAGAATTCTTTTAATATATTCTTCAACATTTTTAATTGACGTTTCATGCACCAGAAATGCCGGCAAGTGCCAGGTTCAATGATTTATTATTATTATTTTTTATTCATTTACGTTTATCTTCCCTACGAAAACCGTTATTTAAATTTTCGATATAGATACGTTCAAGAAAATTCCCTTGCAGCTCTGTGTTATTGAAATTACCATCTCGTCCAATTTCAAAAAAGTCTTCTAGCATGACTATAAACTATGTATACTTTGCGGTATTTTTAGCTTTAGTATTCTGTCGATATTACTAGCATAGTTAATTTATTCGAGAGACTGGATCAGTTGAGGGACACGCTTTAGTACTGAGCTTTTGAGATTTGACAAGAATTCGATTCATTTTTAGGCTGTCTATCGAGTTAATTTGCTTATTGTGACCGTTACACAACTTAAAGCTTCCTTGGAACGTTATGTGAGATGGTACCAGATAAAGACAACTAATTCTTCGGAATATATGATATTGCTTACATTAGAGAGGTTACTCTCTCTAAAAACACGCCAAGCACACTTGCTTATATTTCACGAAAATATATGACCATGTGAATTGAGTTACATAGAAATATGTACGGCAGATTGTGTACGATGTGAATTATAGTAAAAATAAATCTATGCTTATTTGTGACATATTTATTCCATATTGAAAATAAATCCTTTCATATGAATGGGTGAAACTCTTACTCAAACAATGAACCATAACTTGAAATGTAGTGCCAGCAATCTCTGTGCAGCAAAATCCAACGCAGCAATTACATACAAAGGACATTTAACTTGTCTTTACACATTGTAATGTACATTCAGAGGGTGTCGAATATATATTGCATTATACGATTTAGTGCAATTTTTACAAAATATTTGCATTGTGTGCACCTTGTGTGAAACTGCAAAACAATCGTCTGTTATTTATAAGTAGGACGCACTATATTCTCTCATTTATTCAATAGTGGCATAATTATCTAAAATATATACAGCTTTAGTATGATAACAACAATTGTTGTGAACAGTTTAGATCTGTAGCAAAATATCTATATTGGAATAGATAAATATTTATAAAGATTGCAAATATGAAATAAATATATATTCTACGCTATAAAAGAGAAAACTCCACTTTCACACGTTTGTCTTTCAATGTTTGTATTTCTGTTGCTGAATTACAGTAAACTAATATTTCTATCAACATATTATCAACCCGTCAATACAGGAGCAGCACATTTAAGCGGGAAAATGTACAAACAAATATCATATAAATTAGTTAGTTAATGAATTAATAATAATAATAATAATAATAATAATAATAATAATAATAATAATAATAATAATAAGCAAATGAGATTGATTGCTACCTAGCTCAGAAACCGGGAAACCCCAAAATGGCAGAAATTCAAATGATAGTATTCATGGGAACTGCTCATATCCTACAAAACATACTGTCTATGTAATCTCAAATTTTAAAACGAATTCATAATTTTCTTATGTTCTCTTATATAATCCCTAGAACAATACTATGTGCAAAACCAAATTTATGAGATTCTAAGCATAACACCAACGTTAACATTTAACTTGTTGTCTCCTGGGGTCTATGGATGATACTTGAAGTCAACTTGTACAAATACAAAACAAAAGTCAAACAGATCATAATAATAATAATAACAACAACAACAACAACAACAATAATAATAACAATAATAACAATAATAAAAAAATAACTGAAGTAGAAATTGACCAAATTAAACAAGCAATAAGGGATAAAAAGAACGAAACTGCAGCTAAAGGAGATACTACCGAGGAAATAACTATAGACCAGCCCAAGACTGATGTAAAATGCACTAATGATTGAAAGAGTTAATGTAACTGATAGGCAAAGTGAAATACTCTCTGAACAAACCATAAGGTAGATGAAAATCAAATAGATGAAAGAAGTCACAAATATTGACCCAACAGAACTACATGATCAAAAAAATCAAACCATGATTGAATGGCTGAAAATTAACGAAACAAGTATGAATGAACACGATACTCTCCCAAAAATTCGCAATTCTAACGAAAACCTGAAAATAATTGGTAAAATCCCCCTTGCATTTAAGGACATAATTTTAGCTAATGATGTTGATATCACAGATCTGAAGCACCTGTATTATACATCCGCGAAAATCTCAAAGGTTCTATGTGGTGAAAAGATTAGAAAACGACAACATTTCCACAAAATGCCTTCTTGGCAAGAGCGTATTCAACACCAAATTAATCTCCTTAGGTCTGACATAGAATATTTGAAGAACCTTAAGTTTGACAAGACTACCAAACCTAAAAAGAACCGAAAATTAAAAAATATATATATATGAAAACCATACTTGTCATTAATGCCAACATATAAACCACCTAGCAAAAGGAATGTGCTAAAACTATCCGCATAGCAAGGTATGAAAATCGCGTAAGATTCTTCAAGGACATCATGTTATAAAAAATAACACAAAACTTTTTACAGGAAGATAGGGAAAACATCAGTTACAGTAAAGTCTATCCTATCAAAAGAAGTGCAGGAATTTTGAAATAAAATTTGTGCAGAAGAAAAAAACAATAAAAAGGCACCTAGGATTGATAGAATATCTACAGACATAGACTCCTAAGAGGAGCAAAAGTGTGTGCGTGTAAAGGTAGAAGATATAAGATCTGCTCTCAGGAGGTCAAGCAAATGGAAGTCTCCAGGTAAGGATAACATTTCTAACTTCTGGTTAAATGCCTTCCCAAAGAGCCATGAACTGCTAACAGACCTTTGCAGCGATGTTTTGCAACATACTAGTATGATGCCTTCTCGGCTAGTTAATGGTTTAGCAAACATTCCTACTTCCAAAAAATGAAGAAAGAAATGAATGAAAAAATTATAGACCCATAACCTGCCTAACAAAAATGTATAAAACGCTAACATTTGCCTGATTGAAAATACCTATAGATTTTTAATAGAAAGTTGCATATTCCCTAGTACGCAAATAGGATGTAAACGTGGGTTCTATGGTTGTCATCTTTTATCTATTATGGGTTTCATCCAGTTGCTCAGGGCATGCTGGTGCATTACCATTACTGCATCCAGAGAATTTTCCAGTATTGCTCCTGGTGAAGCATCGAGTTGAACATTGCCGCCCTTCTTTGTGCCTCGTGTCACGATGTGGGTTCATCCGAAATTGCAGTTACACTCACAAATACACACACACATATACATATATATATATATATATATATATATATATATATATATATATATATATATATATATATATATATATATCGGTGTGTCTGTGTTTATACATATAAAAACACACACATGTGTATATATATATATATATATATATATATATATATACATCAGTCGAGAGATATATAAACCATTATCCTTCTCTTCTCCACATTTGCCCGACCCTTCCTTGAATGATGTTGTCCACTGTGGTCTCCCTACACGAAGCAAAATATGATATTTGAAGCACATCATTAGGTCAATTACAAAAAAGGATAGATGGCATTACAGGTCTTCACTATTGAGGTTGACTAGAAAAGCTCTTGTTTTATTCTCTCAGTCGCCATGAGTGCTACATCATCGGCAAGATGTGCGGAATATTCCATCAGCAATAACCAAATAACGTTGGAATCACCTTCAAGATACACCGAAGACTTTGGCCTCAGACATCCGCCCACAGCATAAATCACACTTTCAGAACAACACGGGCTGCTAACGTGAAGCAGAAGTTATAGAAGAGGGCGTGCAGAAAGGAGTGATGGAGAGAGCAGAGGTAAGTAAATACGGGCATGTTGCACAGAAATGGTGGAAGGACGATTTAAAATGAAGAAAACAGTTAAGTGTAGGCTAAAGTATGAAAGGAAAAACGTTCATAAATACCTGTCAGGTACATAGTTCCAAGATCAAATGTGAGGCCCCGACTTTCGCTTCTGTCAACCAAATCCATTCATAAGGCTTTAGTCGGCTCGTGGCTATAGTAGGAGACACTGGACCAAGGTGCCACTGTACCCGGAACCATGTGTTTGGGAAGTAAGCTACATATATATATATATATATATATATATATATATATATATATATATATATATATATATAGTTGAAATTTACAGAAAAACAAAATTCGAAGACAGGTGTATAAAGAACAAGCAGGTCTTGTAGTTTGACGCCTGGAAAGTCGTTTAGGTTTCGAACCTACGCTCTTCAACAGAAAGGAACGCGAAGTAAACAGAGAGAGAATTAAAAAAAGAATACTTTTGTAGTTAGAAGTCAATCATGGCGACTTGTTGGACAAAGTTAGACAGTAGGGCTAGGAAGAAAGGGAGATGATAAAGTATTGGTGATCCCAAAACGAAGATTTGCGTGCGTATGTGTATGTGAGAGTGTAAGTGTGTGCGTGTGGTTAGGGTTGGTGACTTTGATGTGTGGATATGTGCGTGTGTGCGTCTGTAATGGGTGGGTGTGTGGATGATGGTGTGGGTGCTAGGAAGTGGTAATTGCTAGTGTGTACAGAGTGCTGTGTGGGTGGTGTGATGTGTGGTGGTGTGTGGTGTGGCAGTGCTGGGTGTGGGGATGTGAGGGTGGGATGTGGATTTGGTGTGAGTATGTAGGGTGCGTTGGTGATGTGTCGGTAGGGGTGGGGTATGTGGGGTGGGATATATGGGGGTGGGTGGATGCAGGGATATCAATGAAGGAAAAAGGTGGGTAAGAGTGAAGAGAGGAAGTAGGTGTCAGGGCAAGACAGAAGAGGAGACATGGGCAAGAGTGAAGAGAATATGTGTCAGATGAAGAGAGGATACGAGGGGAGTCAAATGAAGAGGGGAGGGGAGTTGAGCCCATGTTATGCAAAGGAGCATAGTGAAAAGATTAATTCCTGTTCACAGCGAAGGCGGGAGTCCGGATGGCCCCTGCACGAAGACAATCCGAACACAGATAGATGTTGTAATGAATGACTGGTAGAGTGCAAATGGCGCGAGACCGGGTTGTAATTGCCGAATCTTATATCTGGGAGGTGCTCCACAAACCAGTCAGCATAACGGAGTCCTGTTTGCCCGATGTACAGAGAAGGACAGAAAGAGCAGGAGATGTAGTAAATTATGTTGCTATGTGTGTGTGTGTGTGTGTGTGTGTGTGTGTGTGTGTGTGTGTGTGTGTGTGTGTGTGTGTTAGACAAAATTAGATAACTAAGCCAAGGCTGTGAGGAGGTTTCAGGAGATATCGGAGGCATTGAGAAGTACGGCTGGTATGCATGAGCGACTGCCGCTCTTCCATCAACAACCTTGCCCAGGCTTGTACCTCCTTGGTAAACTTTCTAGGTGGAATCCCATGGTCATTCACAACCGAAGGGTGTCTTTATCAGGCGTTCATGTAGGTATATCATTCTTCAGTTTTCTTCCAAGATGTCTTGCCAATAGAGAAAGAGCCGGTTTCTAACCTAGATCGAAGGATCCTTCGTTGCAATATCAACATCAACATCAGGGTAATTTTGTTTATATGTATGTGTATGTGTAGATTTGTATGTTTTCCTTTATGCATTCTCATGCATATAGTTACATATCTAGACACGCTCATATATATTGAAATGATAAACTTCTGCAAGGTTTTACAGAGTTTTACAGTTCCAGTGATGGATCGGATTTGTAGTCTTCGAATTAGCTTTCTCCTTTCCGGTTTTGAGAAGACTAATTTCTCAACATTGATATTTAGGAAGTGTGTTACATATCCCAAGACTCCTATAGTGACAGGTATAATCCCGAACTTGTAATGTGGATAGAGTAACTGCAAATTTCTCAATAGTACATCGTTGATGTTTTCTTTTTCACTGATCTTCAGTTTTATGTTAACATCCCTGGGCAGCTAATTTCCACAACTGTACAAAGTTTCTCTTTTATATCGCAAATCATTATATCAGGTCATTTGTGCTTACATGTTATTGAAGTCTTCACTGGGTCATTCCAAAGTACTCCATTTTATTACGAGTGGGTATGGCTTTTACCATTCTATGGGTTCTTATTTATACTCGGGATTATCCTTCCGATGTATTTTATTGTAAAGTATGTATGTATGGATGGATGGATGGATTACGTTCCAGTCAACTTTTTAAAATCTTACCTGTATATAAAAGTTAACCTGATGAGTGTTGATTTTATATTATGATGTAATCTTTTACAAATGCATAAAAGAAAATGTTACCGAAAGTGGTGTAGGTTTCAAACGACATTTATGTTTATCATTTTATACTTACGCCACACCAAGGATAAGTTAGTTAGTTTGATCGAAGGTTACAAACTAGATTTGATACTTGCATAACTATGGTATTTGCTAGCACTCGAAATCTACAATATTTTCACCTAGCAACTTTCTGGAGCCTTACATGTTGATGAGCCTTGATTGTTAAGGGTTCATTATCTTTTATCTTATATTTTACCTGTGTCCGGTAATAGACTGTAGCCCTGCCGGGGTACCGCCTTCAGCTTTTAATCGAATGAACTGGTCCCAGTACTTATTTTTAAGCCTGGTACTTATTCTATCTGCTTCTTTTGCTGAACACACCGGTTATGAAGTGGTGATAGGGGGACCAACACACACACACACACACACACACACACACACACACACAAACACACACACACACACGGGTTCTTTAAGTTTCTGTCTACCAAATCCACTCACAATGCTTTCGTCTCCTCGACATTATAGTAGAAGACATTTGCCCGGAATCACGTGGTTGGGAAGCAAGCTTCTTGCCATACAGCCACTCCAGCGCCTATAGATCATTTATGTGTGTATAATGTCAGTAGAGATACCCACTAGACTTACGTTCGCACATGCACACACACAGATATATAAAAGCTACTCTGCTTTCAATCACATAGAATTATTCTATTCAAATATGTATCTATTATATTATGTTAGATTTCAAAAAAAAAAAAAAATAATAATAATAATAACTATAAATATCACTGTTAAGTGTCGTTTATTATTCGGGATCAATGAATCTGTTTTCATGTACGGAAGTTTTCAAAAGATCTGAGCGCTAAACCTTATTAAAAGTTAACCGAACGGGAATTTCCCCTACGTACAAAACATTCTGCGTGTCATTGTTCCACCTTCGACAAACCGTTATCGGTTTGTTATCCCACATACGCACACGCTCTCTTTCTCTCCCTTTCTCTCTTTCTCTCTCTCTTTCTCACTGTGTGTATACTTTTATGTCTGTGTGCATACTCATACGCACATGCATTCACCCCCACCCCCACACACACGTATTCACTAACAATCTCTCCGTTAAAATTCTCACTTCGATAAAAAATTTCCAGGTATCTTTATCCTTTCCTCCTCCGCGTTTCTATTTTTCACACTGGTAATTAACATTTTACAATCGTTTACACCTCTCTGTTTAGCCTTTGTTCTTTTCCTTTTATTTTTTCTGTGCCATTGTACAGCTCGTATGTATAATTATTTTAATCCGACTGATGCTTGTACACCGAATTGTTGTTATCTCACAACACCACATACGATTTTAGCCAAATTGTCAGCTCTCACAAAATATATTGGCAACGCAGTTTATTGTCACTAATTTAATCTGATCATATTTACTTGTTTTTAAAAATTAGCGTTATCTCGTTGAGTAATAGTAAAGTTTCGATGAAATTATTATTATGCTAATGTTAAAACATTATTATTATCCGGTTTTAAACAATAGACCAGTGTACAAGAGCTAACAATAAAATATTTCTATAATTACTTCAATGTGGAGACAGGTGTTATCTAATGTCTATTTTTCATGCGAAAGAATCAGTTTTTGTATCTATTGTTGTTAGGAGCAGCCTGAAAATAGGTGAACAGCATAAGCTTTGCTTTAGAATTTACTTGGGTGATGACTAGCAATGAATCCAGCTGAGTGACGTGCGAGATTCGATCATCCTTCTCATATATGAATTTATAAACTGGCGACACTATAAAGAATCAATAAGTCAAGGCAATGGCTCAAATTCCATGTCGAGGCACTACTTCTCTGTCTTAAGAGATACCGGCTCGTATGCTACAGTCATGTGATTCGAAAGAATAGCAAGACGGTTCCTTCAAGCTAAGATAACTGATAGGAGACAAGGGGGTAAGCGAAGTACCAGAGGTTGGACAATACACATAATGTTAGCTGTCCACACTTGGGGACTCTGGAAAATGTAATGACGGTTGCATCTGATAGGATCCTATAGAGGAAGGATCTGGGACTCTGTCCCCGTGACCCTCTTCAGAATAGTGGGAAAAGAAGTTGGTTGGATGGATAGATGGATGGATGGATGGATGAGTGTATATTAATAAAAACAAATCAGTGAGGAGAACTACTACAATAGAAGAAAAGGTAATCAGTGAAAAATAACGACCTGGTTATTAATTTACACTAGATGTTATTAGAGTTCTTGAGCAATCCATGATTATAACTATGAAATAAATAGATTATACCGTAACGTCCCTGAGGCGAAAATATCAGACTAGACGGATATGCTTATGATACTGAGATGGCTTGGACAATAGTATAAGTTCGATTCCAGTGAAACCATTTGAACTGTTTCCAATGTCAATAAAATTATTGAGGAAAATATGAAATTCAGATAAAACATACGCTTGCAATAGTTGTATTCCTTTTCCATATTCGATAGCACTTTTTCTCAATACTGAGAAATTTTGATTCCCTATATCGTACATATTATAGGCCATTTTACTTTCATATTTTCATACAACAAGCAAACAAATGTATTCATTGCGACTTATATTTTGAAGCCATTACGAAAACTACATTAACAGAAGCACAAGCAAAAAAGAAAAACATGTACCGGCTAAACAATTTCAGACACTGTGCACATTTCATAGTATGTTTATATCAAATTTTATGAAAGTACTGATGAGGACCAGGCAAATAATCACCACTGTATACTAATTTTTTAAAAACTATTCATTGATTAAAATCTAGAATTGTCTTTTCTGTATGTACGCTTGGATAATTAGAGTCAGATTAGATACATGACCAACTAACACCAGCAGTTGGTCCATATATATAGATATTAATACCATTAAGATATACATATACGTCTAATTGTTTGTGTCTCTTAGTATACCTGTTTATGCATACATGACTAATCACCAATTCAACAATATGACTTCCACCAGCCCAAAATTCGTTCAAAATACATTCCTGTGTATCTTTCTATTTATTAATGATTTGTTTGTTTAGTACCTCTGTATTCTTATTGATCTTGTATACGTTCATTAATTCTATCTATCATGATTTGAACTTATTCTTCTTGTTTCCGATGTTATCTATATACTCCCACCTATTATTCAACATGCAATTGTGCAGTCTAATACTGGTAAGTATGCCATTGATTTATATCAAATTGAATCATTAATACAAAGAAGTGTATAACAATAGTGCATCCGCCAAATAAATAATAAATATAGCCCTAGAAAAATGAATATCTAAAAGTCTTTATCTGATGTAAGCTGCCTCGATAAGCAGAATGATTAGTAAAATGTTTTATAAAATATTGGGGAAATATAAACAAGTTCAAAAGGGAGATTATTGCAGTGACATCAAATAACTACTTAGGGGAATTGCTTCAGTAATTGACTCGAAAATCTAAAACGAAGGTATTATACAGGAGCTTTATAACGCCTTAGGGGTTATATGAATGAGTGTGAGTGTATGTGCGTGTGTGTGTGTTAAATTTATTGTACAATAAAGATACAACCCACTTATAGTTTCTTACTGTGAAGATACATGTCAACGCAGGTTTTTATAAAGCAATCTTGTCTTCAAAAAATCCCTCGGCTTTGAGCATATGATCTGTTGTATTTGAAAGTCACGACGCTTGTACATAAGAAATCATAAGAAAAAGGAGTAGCAGGTTGATGCAGAAGTGAAAAGGAAAGAAATGAAAAAAGAAAAAAAAAAACAACAGAATTTTAGGGTTACATACCCTTTGACCGTAGTCATCAGAAGTACAGAAGATGTAGAATAATTCAGCGGAGAAAGATTCAGGGGCTGCATCTCTCAATCTGAAGAGAGTTCTGTCCTCCTGTTCGCTAAAAGAAATTTTACCCATATGGACAAATACACACACATGCACACACACATATACACATACACATACAGACACACACATAAGTATTATTTAGATGTATATTTGTTGATGTGTGTGTGTGTGCGTGTGTGTGCATGCGTTTTTGTTGTACGTGTTCATGTCAGTAAACGGATGTAATAAATGTGCACCACCCCACGTACATTATAGTCCAATCTATATTATTTCCATTTTTGATATTTAATTTTTCGGCTACGTAGGATGATGACATGAAAATTGTACCAAGACATGAAGTAAAGACAAGAGAGACGAATCGACCTAGGACGAAGTGTTAGATGTGCTACACCGGATTTTAAGAGTCAATGATTTGGTCGAAGTGAAACTATAATATGGAATACACTGTCCAGCGTGCCGCGAAGTGGGATTTGACGTATGACTGTGCCAATTTATGCACCTACACACACATACATATACATACACACACATATTAGGTAGCAATTCAATATACACTCGATCTTTGTACATCTCATATAATTGTATCATAAAAGGGTAGTCAAATAACAAAGACTTGTAAAATGTTAATTATTTATCATAACATGAAATGCAGGATTAATTTCCTTTATAAAA
The DNA here is from genome assembly GCF_046866305.1 of Octopus bimaculoides. Lineage (NCBI taxonomy): Eukaryota > Metazoa > Mollusca > Cephalopoda > Octopoda > Octopodidae > Octopus > Octopus bimaculoides. Next base: position 119,879,981 of record NC_142929.1, read on the forward strand.
ATATCTTGTTTTCTCGCAAAGATTTGATGCTATACTACAATTACTTAAATCTGTTCTACATACTTACATTTTGGGAAAATTCTTTGTTTCCCATGTCCTTTTGTGGAGTGAATCTATGGTATGACCCGAACTAATTTTTCACATATGAGAGCACTACTTTGTAATGAACCTTTCCTAGCTCTTGGGCTGATAAACTTTTTTCAACGATGTAAATATATATTACTGTAGGAAGTATTTTTATTATGCATACTCGTAAATTTATGCTTTGAGGACAGAAGTCTTGGGCTATAATTAAGTCTAGAAGCAAATTCGGTTTTCACTGTCGAAATGTATCAGTTGTAGAATAATAGACCCAGTTTGTTTCTGGGCTTATTACTAATACAGTCTTTTTGGCACCTTTAAAAGGTCGCAGTATATTTAAAATATTCAGGCCAGAACTCTGGTTTCGGGACAACTAAATATCTCACCGTGTTGACATTTATTTTATGAATCTATGTGCAGATTTTCTCACCAGACATTCTAGTCACCAGCCTCAATTACTATGCAAAGTTCATGGGAAATTCCTTTCCATTCATATTTAAGCCACAAAATATGAGATTCAATCTCAACATTGGAGGGAGTAGTAAGTGGAATGAATATATAGAATACATAGACAGTGGGAAATAAACATTGAAACATAAGGTTTAGATTTCGAACGATGTGTCGATAAAATTTAAAATTTTGTTATAAGTATTGTAGACGATCGGGAAAACGAGAGATTGTTCACGCATGTTTTACTTAATGTCATCGATGTAAAAGATGAAATATTTTCAACGTTGTTTTGAAACAGTGTTGCATTTGCTTGCTTCCTAATTGATTAGCACACATGTTTCCTATACTCTATTGTTTGGATGAATTTACAAATAACAAAACTAATAGGTGTGATTCTCACTCCAAGTTACAGAGAAAGACCGTGGTAACTAAATTCAGATCTACGCTAAATACATATGTATTTTACGACGTATATTTATTCATTTTTGTTTTATACCCTTCGTCAGCCACATAAAATATATTATAAATCGATATGCTGTGCATGAAATATTCCTTAGAAACACAATGGAATGGTAAATGCAATACGTTAACCGTGTCCAGTCTATTGGTATTTTATGCGACGCTTTCAAGTATATTTTTCCTTTCTAATATAATCCTTTCAGCAGCACGTGTGTGCCCTGTCACGGTTGAGTGAAGTTATTTGAAAATCACCACTTTCGATTTGAAAAAGTAGATCTAAAAAAGATATTTTTTTATGTAAATATCTACTACTACAGCTGAATTATGCCTTTTCCACCTTCACATCTCACTACTACTTCTTCTTCTGCTTCTTCTTCTACTACTACTACTACTACTACTACTACTACTACTACTACTACTACTACTACTACTACTACTACTACTACTACTACTACTTATGTATTTATTAGCTACAAAGCTCAATGTATATATAGGCAATACACTGAACATTGTGGAGTTTTGAGAGTAAAAATAATACATAGTAAAAATAATAGATCTTCCACCTAAAATTTCCTGAATAGGAAGGAAAGATACTGAAAGTCATGCAAGAAAGCCCTACACAACCTTGATAACCCTGATAACTAAGAGCAAGTGCCCTTTGTCATATATCGTTTCCTGTGCACAGACTCTTCGTCGCTGTTGTGTGCCTTTATTAATCGACTCACTAATTTACTCGCTATTTCTCTCCTAATTATGATTTTAATTCAATTGCCCATTTCAAAGTCACCCAGTATTAGTTGCCACTTCTTTAATTACCTCTTGAATATGTTACCTTCGTCTATGTAGGATTCACGCACCGTGAGTGGCTTGATGATCTTCCAGGCAGGAGCCGTGTCCCTGCATAAGAGATCGACTGTCTAGCTTACGTACCATCACCACTCAACTTCTTTGGCACACTTTAATTTTTTTCTTAATTGTTAAAAAATTTTACGTTTATGAATTTGTGTTGCAAGATGCCTGATGTGAAATCGTGTGCAGAAGCAGATAATGTATTTTTCGACGGTAAATTTTTTTATTCACTCGTTTATTACTTTTCTTATTTTAATTCATGTCCATTGCCCAGAAATCTTTCGTCACACATCTGTGACCTCTTCAGCGACTTTCCGTCCTCGTGTATGCTCCTGCACTGTTTAGTCCATTGTGCTCTGTTACAAAAAAAAAAGAACAAATTGCTTTTATAAATAATTATGTACACGAAAAATATGCAATTAAATGAAGGAAGCGGATTTTATATGTACATAAACCAATCAATACATAAAAGAGGCGGATTCCAAATTGCGCTACATGGATAACGACAACAAGAAGAACAGAGACACCAGGAGTACCACCACTACCAACAACAAAAACTGTAATAAGAAAATGCTTTTCTAATGTTGGCACAAAAATAGTAATTATAGCAAGAAAGAGAGCTAGTCTATTATAACAATCCCAATACTTGACTGGGTGGAGTGTATTCAAATAATGCAATTCGGTATCGGAGTAGAACATTTACTTTTCACACCGAAAGCAATGTCACCTTGCGTGCAATTTGATTTCAGAACTTAAAGTGTATATCTATATTTCTATAATTATATATTTATGTTACATTCTAAAAATTTTATATAGATATTTAAAGGCCACATAAACAATTAACATTCCGTTTTATTATTTTTATAGTAGTATATACAATAGAAGTTCAATTTCCTTGTATATCTACGACTAAGTTGCTAAATGTATTGCACTGCATGCCATACAGTGATGTTTTCTAACATAACAGTGGTCCTGACTGTGTTGTTAAGAAGTTCACTTTGCAGCAATTATCTTCGGTAATGAAAGTCACCCGGGTGTTTGGCTTTCATTACCGACGTTGTCAGTGCAGTATATTATCGTAATATGTTAAGGAATTTGACATATGTGAATAATGATATGTAAGATTAAAAGAATGCTATTCGTTTCCATCTTTGTCCCGTTATGAGTGTGTGTATATATATATATATATATATATATATATATATATATATATATATATATATATATATATATATATATGTATGTGTGTGTGTGTGTGTGTGTGTGTGTGTGTGTGTGTGTGTGTGTGTATGTATGTATGGCATTGTCTAGTAAGGTATAGTGTTAGATAGTATAACATCATATAGTATGGTAAACTATACGATATAATGCTGAAATATACTACTGCCTATCATATTTCGACTATGTAGCTAATAGTTGCAATGCTGTAATCATAATGATCTTCAACTACTACTAATAGTCTATAGAATGTTGAATACAGTCATTTATAAACTAAAATCATGAGAGAGTGAATTTAAAATTCATGACTTATACAAGCATCGCTAACAGAAAATAACAATGCATAAGCCAAGGTTTTCAGCAAAACAAATTTTGAGTGTGTCTGTTTGCGTGAATGCCCACACACACACACACATTTACACATATACATACCTACATACGTACGTACATACATACAAATGCACCACTGTACACACACACACACACACACACACACACACTCACACTTAAAAACGTACGTACTTATGTACATATATACGTACAAACGTACATACATACATGCAATGTGTCACTGCCCACACAAATACACACGCACATACACACTCACACACACACACAGAAATATAACATATATAGTATGTGTTTGCGTGATTTTATGCTGTAACACTTCATCTTCACAACAGCATCGACCACCTCTACCACGTACATGTTCTTTTAGACTAATAAACACGTCTCACCTAGTATGGCAGGATGTGCGATCAATAAAACTTGCTTCTTATTCACATCCAATTCTTAGATCTATTTTATATTTATTATTATTATATGCTCTGATGCAGTACTAAGCAGTGGTGCTTATGGCTTATGCGGTGAGCTGGCAGAAACGTTAGTACACTGGGCAAAATACTTAGCGACATTTCGTCCGTCTTTATATTGTGAGTTGAAATTCCGCTGAGGTAGACTTCGACTTTTATATTTTCGGGCGTATTATTATAATTATTATTATTATTATTATTATTATTATTATTATTATTATTATTATTATTATTATTATTATTATTATTATTATTATTATTATAGCCGTCGCATAGTATACAATATCGTGAGGTTGCTGAAGATATTGTGTCTACTGGGGGTTTGTACTCTTTGTCAAGTCACAACGAGGACCTCAGACGTACATTATTAGTATTTTTGTTCTCTTCCTAGTCTTTTTTTCAGTTTCTGGCGATTTTTGGTCATTTTTCTATACAATATTTCTCGACAATCTCCTGATAGGTGTAGGACAGCTTTGTTTAAACAAATAATATAATAGATGCGCACATGCACATGTACGCACAGGTTTATAAGCCTATGATTGCGCTTATATTTGCATATGCATAAATGCACCTATATATATATATATATATATATATATATATATATATATATATATATATATATATATATATATATATATATATATATATATATATATATATATATATATATATATATATATATATATATATATATATATATATATTCTTGCATGTATAAATACATGCATATACGCTATTAAAGTGGTGTTTTTCAATTGCTTATATATTTCTTAGATTTGTTCAACAAATCACAAAAGCCAAGGCGAGGTTCTTTATGTGTTTTCTTTATGATAATTTTCATTTCATTATAATATTATGTAATGAGTTATTTTATATTTTTAACCCGCAACCTATAGTGTCTCGCATAGAATCGTGATTTGAATATTAAACTTTTTAGTGGGCCTAGTTTACTGAAAACAGACAACTTTTGTGAAAGAAAGGTTATAAAGAAATGCAAAAGATATAATGTTCTTCAAAGTACCGTACTTCTTTTATTTTCTCTTCTTTCCAGGTATAAAATTAAACTATGCGTATTTAGTTGTGATGCAAGGAAGATTAGTTCTCTTTTAGTTTTCATCAATAATGAATCTGTAAACACGACCGTCTCACACGCTATCATTGCCTTCTAATATTTCTCACTCATGCTATCAGCCACTCTCTCTTTCTCTCTACCTATTTATATATGTGAACGTGTGACTGTGTGTATTTCTGTGTGTGTGTGTGTTCAGATGTTGTTCATGACGAACGGAAGAAAATGGTTTTGATCAATTTTGTGGAGTATAATCATATTTGTTCGACTGGTACCATTTAACAATACTCGAGTTTTCAAGATAAATTCAAAAAATCAAAAGAGCATCTTTATATCTACGGAAAAATAAGCTTGTATTCAGTTAAATAATGACATTTCTTGGTTTGGTACCAAAATGTTTCTTGTATATACCTTAGTGCTCTTTGCTCACTGAATTCAATTGACGTATATTTTAAGTGGAGAAATCTACTGAACTTACTTTCCATGATTTTTAACTGTCGAAATTATTGGCACCATGTCTCAAAGTTTTTTTGAGCTGACCAGCTTGTGATTAGAAATTCTGTAATACCAATCACTTTGCAGGCATCATATTTACATTTCTTTGCATGTGTACGTAAAGAAAATAATTATAACCTGTTATAAAAAATTCAGGTTTCATGCTTATTAGTTGCAGTTTTGTGACATGGTTACTCTGACATTGTTGTAAGCATACGTTTACAGGGAATTTCATTTATCCGCTGTTTCAAGCATATCAAGTAAAGATATTTTCAAAGGGCTATGACTTTTTACTGTACCTAAATAAATGAATGTAGGTTCGAATGTACATTTGTTAACCTATTGTACATTTTGACTGTAAATTCCAGTTCTTCTGCATCTGCTCTGAATAACGTTTCTTTTACACGCATTGTCATTCAAAACGTACGTAGTTGTGTTTAGTATAAACAATACATTGCCTATTGATCTAAGATTGCTGTTCTTGATAATACTTCGATATCTGTCAGAAGGAGACAGACACAAAGCAATTATTATAGCGAATATCGCACACACGTTTCGGTTCCTCCCACAATACAGGTAGAATAATATATTTTGTAATGGCCTATATCAAATCAAAGCGGTCATCCAACCAATTATTGCTAAATGGAAAAAGACCCTCACTGCACAAGGGTCGCTAGGACCCTTGTGCAGTGGGGGTCAGCAATATTACATAGTTCTTTGTACAATAATACTCTACACATTCATTTACCATAGTAGTCAGAAATGAACTATGTGACAGCGGGCAATCTATTAATGCTACTATTTATGCATATTGCTTTTACGATATATCTAAATTACAGGTGATTTTTATCAGTGATTTACTTTGCTGCTGGAAAATATATTCTTTTTGTTTTTAATTGCTACGGTCATTTGATTGCAGACATGCTGCTGCACCGCCTTTAGTCGAACAAATCGCCCCCTGGACTTATTCTTTGTAAGCCTAGCACTTATTGCATCGATTCATTTACCGAAACGCTAATGTTACGGAGACATAAACACATCAACATCGGTTGTCAAGCGATAGTGGGTGGTACACACAAAGATACAGAAACATATACATATATACACATATATACGATGGGCTTCTTTCAGTTTCCGCCTACCAAATCTACTCAAAACACTCTGGTCAGCTGCTGCTGACCATCCAAATCAGCCGAAAGTAGCATTTAACAAAACACAGCCACAAAACCATATTCACACATACAAACTGCTTACTTTCGGTATTGATTCCACACTTTATTTTGTTGTGTACACACACGCATACACACATGCGCACATAAACAGGTGCCTGAGTTCGTCTTGCGAAAGTGTGTATTTATATACAATCAAGTATATATATATATATATATATATATATATGTGTGTGTGTGTGTGTATGTGTGTGCGTGTGTGTTGTGTGTGCGTCTGTATATATATATATATATATATATATATATATATATATATGTGTGTGTGTGTATGTATATATATGTATATATATATATATATATATATATATATATATATATATATATATATATATATATATATATATATACATACATATATATATATATATATATATATATATATATATATATATATATATACATATATATATATATATATATATATATATATATATATATATATATATACATGCATGTAAGCATGTATGCATATGTACGCAAGTATGTATATATACATGTATGTAATATGTATTACTATGAACACAATACAAACTGCATAACGTCATTTAAAATTTCCCTAAATAAACATTTTGAAAACATTACTCCACACATTTTGACAGTTCTCAACAGGAGTTTTACAGCCATTGCCGCAACTCTATTGCGCATCACAAACAAACCTGTCAATTAAAAATTTTGGACTTGTCACCTTTTTGAATATTTCATATTAGATCGACTTCACTCGCAAAATTTTTCTCTCCTCGTTGTAAAAGCAATTTTAATTAAATGAAATTATAGGGCTCACTTCATTAATTTTTTATTCACAAACACTCGAGTTTGTGTTCCATGCAGAACGCTTCCGTATATGATTTGCATCACTCAGTCTATCGAAAAGCTTCGTGAATCGACTATAATCATGTATTATTAATGGTTTGTTCAGAAAATCGTTTTAGAATCAAACAACGATGAGATCTTGAATCCTTGATTTTTCGCAGTAAATTTGATCACCATGCGATGGATACACAAACGCACAGGCATGTATACACGCTAATATCTATCTTTTCTTCTATTTGTGTATATACATAAATACATATATGTGTGTGTGTGTGTGCATATCTCTTTCCTTCTATCTCTCTCTCCCTATATATATATTCATGCATGCATGAAATAATTGAGATTCAGTTGTTGAATTAGGTACTTAAGTTGAAGCTCTAAGTCAGTCTAGTATTGTCGGCACATCTCGAGGTTTGGTGAATAAAAAGCATCCTTGTTACTTATTTGCTATTTATTCATGTATGTATGTGCGTGTAAGTATTGTGTGTGCTTATAAGTACGTGCGTAAGTATGTGTGTGTGCGTGTACGTGTACGTGTGTGTGTGTGTGTGTGTGTGTGTGTGTGTGTGTGTATAAATGAATATTTATGCATGAGTCTACTAGAGAATTATGTACTGAATAATTTTCAGAGGCAATTTCAACTGCTGCAAGCCGGAAATATTTCCACTAGTTCTGAGATAAAGTATAAATAAGTTGGAACAACTTTCTTATATCCTAAATTCCTCACATTAAAAATCATGCATAGATGAGGAAAAAAATTCAATTATATTACTTCCATTACCAAATTGATGAAAACAATTTTATGGTTTACTCCAACATCCGCTGGATAGAAAATGTAGAGTGAGTGTAAGAGAACGATCTGAGTGATATTTTTCAGTCGAAAATTTACTTTCACAAATGTTTATTGAGTTTATGTATGTAATATTTTACAAAGTGATCAAAGGTAGCATGAATCGCTATGAAACCTCAACTCTTACACTGTTGATTTATCAGCTATCTATGTTATATCAATATTGGCGTAAGAGAGCGTCAGTACGTACAAGCAATTAACGGACTTGTCACTGGTTAAACAAAAGTCTGATGCTGAATGTGAGAAAA
>NC_142929.1:119893553-119898553 GCF_046866305.1 Octopus bimaculoides
TTAACATAAAAAAAGTAAAGGAGTGAGTCAATAGCTTAGACCAGATAGTTATAGGGCGGTAGTGAATTAGACTAGTACATGAGCAACTTTCCTAATTTCAATATTTTTGATTTTGAAGCACGTGATGAATTGAATAATATCCATGCGCATTGTTATATAATTTAATTGAAGTGAATTAATTTTAATTATTTTAACTCATTGTGTGAAATGAGAACAATGACCTAAATGCACTTATTCTATAATATTGATTAATGGGAATATAGAAAGGAATTTTCTGACTGACCGTTTAAGACTTTGTTGACTTCCTCAGGGAATACGTATATTTTCCTTCTTAGTTTAGGCTATTTATCGGCAGAGAAGGATGAATGAATCTTCGCTGAGAAGTCAACAAAGTTTTTAACTGATCCGTTAAGAGACTTCTTTTTTTATGTACATTGATTATACAGTAGGAATGCATCAATTCTAATTCTTATTTAACGGTCAGTGAGGCTTTATATAATTCTAATTTATTGCAGTTCATATGATTTTCGCACTGTTGTGTACATGGTATGTTTGTTAGTATGCATTACGCACACAATTAAGCATAAAAACATATTTAAATGGATTACTATAGAAATATTTGCTTTACATACGTGAAGTCGTTAAGGCAAAACTTGTTAGTGAAAGATATAATTATATCAAAAATATATTACAAGTAACTAGAAAAAAGAGGCAATCGACAATTCAGAAATAATCCTAACGAGTAGATTCAGTGTAGAATGTATGTCCGTGTTATCGACATGTCTTTCATTTCATGCCAAGTGTTACTCGAATGGCATATGTATTATTGATTGGATTTCATAATAAATAAGATTGTTAGTATTGTGATGGTGAATATAAAACGTCCTCATTGCAGGACATTATTTTAAATGTGTTATTTCTGAGAGATTTGAAATGTTAGGAACATCGGAAATGTTACTGTAATTTGGGTTATTGTGGGTAAGATATATTGTCCATTATCCTCAAACACGTTGGATATATCCATACTACGTGATTTTTATACTTCTATCAATGAAACAGAATTTCTAGAAATTCAATCTGGTATGTGAAATCGTTTATCGTTATAGTTCACACCTTTATACATCTTCTAGCTCCTCTTGTCATTACGTGTAATACGAGTGAATAGATTTATTGCAATGCTAAATCTCAGTAGTCGATCTTTAAAATGACGTTAAAGCCATTAATACTTTCATAAATATTTTTATTATTAACCGAAATTGTCTATGGTACGGATATTAGCAGCGATTTATAAAATATCATTCAATATCTTATTCGAAATGTCTGTATCTTCACAGATTTACCATTACATTCTTTACAATATCGCTTAAACGTAACGCTTTGTGCCATATATAAGCACCAAAACAGCATTAAATAAATGAATATTTACACATATTTATGTGCTGTTATAACATTATACATTTACATACTTTTTTTCTGATTTTAGAGATAAATTACAACAGAATGGAGTTAGTTAATCTTTACTTTTACAATTTTTTCTTACATTTGTTTTCTCAAATGAAGTATTAAAGTCTTCCTTCCCGTAAGTTAGAGGTTTAGAGGTTAAAGTAAACATCGCAAATTTGCACACCTAATAAGAGAAATCTCAGAAAACATTATTATTAGCAATAGGTACCATAATGATAAAGCAAATCACCTCCTGCCTCCATATATCCAATTATGTGTGTGTGTATGTACATACGCACACTCATACGTATATATTTTCTCTCTTCCAAACGCTGCCGTGATTGAGATGGGTGCATTGTTACCTCACATCTTATCTTTTCTCATGTGTTGAGGACATGAAATATATTGAAAAATTATGAAAAGCCTTGTGACGATTTTAAGATTCTCCATTACGAGTTTCTTCTTTTAATAGTTTTTGTACCCTGTTCATGCCGCAGAGGATTTGGGCATTCTTCGCTGCCGTTTAAAATACCAATCCCCTTAAAAAGGCAACCATTTTAACAGTACCAAAATCACAATTCTATTACATCTACACATTCAAAGCATTCTCAAACGGTCCTTCAGCAACAAAACGCCCTGGTAAGCCCTTCTTGTTGATTCCAATTTCTTGAACTATCTATTCACACGCGACAGAAGCCCAAACACAATCATAGAAGTACATACAATACTACTATATATATATATATATATATATATATATATATAACACATGTGCACACACACGCTGCACTCACACATATATATGTATGCAAATATCATATATATATATATACATATACACACACACACACACACACACACATATATATATATATATATATATATATATATATATATATATAAATTGAACATGAGCGACCGTTGTATTCTTCCTTGTCTCGAGGTTCACGGCCAAACGGCTGGGTGGTTTAGCGTGAAAAATAGCATACATTTGGAGACGGATGCATAGACTGGAAATTACTTCCTAGAAAATTCCAAACAGGGGGAATTACTTCCTGGAAAGTTGCGATGATGTCAGGGAAAGTTCCGAGTATGGGATAGGTACTTCCTGGAAAATCCCGAGGACTTGGAAAGTTCCGAGGATGGGATAGGTACTTCCTGGAAATTTTCGAGGACATGCTGGAAAGTTCCAAGGCCTTCATGGAAAGTTTAGAGGATTTCCTTGAAAGCTCCGAGGATGGGATAAGTGCTTGGTAAATTTCGAGGACTTCCTGGAAAGTTCCGAGGATGGGATAGATACCTGGAAAATTTCGAGGACTTCCTGGAAAGCTCCGAGGATGGGATAGGTATATCCTGGAAAATTCCGAGGATTGTCCGCAAAGTTCCGAGGATTTCATGGGAAAATCAGTCGGTTTCATGGGAAATTCCGAGAGTGTCATGGGAAGTTCCGATGATTTCACGGAAAGTTCCGCGGTTGTGATGGGTACTTTTTGGAAAGTTCCGAGGAGGTACTTCCAGGAATGTTCAGAGGACTTCCTGGAAAGTTCCTCATGATAATCAAAATTTATACTCCCGTGTTCTACAGGCAACAATCTTGAATGGACCGGCCGCTGGTCAAGATGTTCCCATAACTCCAATGCCCCCCCCCACTCCGATACCATCTACAAGTTTAAACAGCTTCAATTTCCTATCAAACTCTCCTTTTCAATGGCAATAAAGAAGGCACAGGGCCAATCATTATATATATATATGTGCTAATGTTTGATGTTTTTACCGATGAATTTTAACTAATAATTTCGATTTCTTTTAGAATATAGAACTTCACCATAAGTAAAAAAAAAATATTCATATTTATCTGTAATTGTAAAAATATGAATTTCGAAACGCACTTTGAGCTGTTGCTAAATTTTAGAGGACGTACATGGCGAAGAATTTGAGGAGTAGCTTGGTCAAATAGTAAGCTGGTGACACTGAGTTATGTATCGCTGTTCGTTCAATAGCCACAGATGATTGTGTATGTATATGTGTGTGTGTGCGTGTCAGTATATTTCATGTGCTATCTACTAGGTAAAACTTTGACTAAAAAGGTGAATATATTGACAAATGTTACCGTGACAACAAACATTTGTCTACAGTCCAGCTGCTTCTGTAAAGGGATAAAAGTCACCTATAAACTTATATTATTTCTTTACGAAACAATCTCATACCCATGTTTCTCCGTATAAATATTCTTAAGGATTTGGATGTATAAGCATTTGTTACAGGTTCAAATATGTTTTTCAAAATAAATGGTTGTTGATGCAGCCTATAGTATTTCCTAACACTGATCACGAACGAGTCCAATATCTACAAAGTTTCAACATATTCTAACAACTCGTGACTTGAATGATATTTGTATAATTAACCTGGATGAACGTGTCCTTAGATACAATTTACAGGCTGCCGACGAGACTGGATGGATTTATACAAGACTAGTTTGATCAATGTAATATATTCGTGTCCCGGTTGCATTTATATGTATTTGGATATGATAATATATCAAACAGATTTTTGCCGGTTAGATTACTAAACTAAAGACTGATCCATTAATACAAGGACATATACGCGTACACGTATAAGTGTGCGTCTGTTAATGAACCTGGTTTAAAAGTTCGCTTTTCAGCTATTTGTCCGTCGTTCCATTGCATCTTAAGGCAATATTTAGGCAAGCTTCATTTTCTACAGCTTCTGGTAGACCCATAACTTGCGAATGAAACTGAACGGAGAGAATATGTGTATGCATCTTTACAGATCTGCAATGACTATCTTAGTTGTTATTCCCCGTTGTAGATCAGATTAAATATGTGAGATTTGAGAAATTCGGTGGAATGTTAGAGTTTTATAGTTACTTGTTGCTTTCTATTTGCAGAGACAACGCATTTCTGCAATCGTTAATGTTTTATGTCATGTAAAGAGCTATTTCTAAGTTATATTTCTGCTCTCGTCCCGTAATTGTTTTTGAAATACATTCGGCAAATACCAAACTTTAAAATACCGTTGCTTATGTTAGGATCCAACGTTGCCAATTAATCTAGAAAATAAATGTGAGTACAAATAAGTGTGAGTAACAATCTTTTATTTTTACTGAAATATCAGCCGTTCATAAATGGCCTTCTTAGGCTTGAGCAACTGAACAAATAGTAGTGTGCCTGATCCGCCCAACTTTTCTCATCTATTTGGTATCATTCTGCCGAGAAAGGTAAATTTTAGACTCAATTTCAAAACAATCCATTGTAAGCATTTTCTTGCTAGCTTTAGCTTACAAGATCTTGCATCCCATTTTTTTCTCAAGACACATTTTTTCCATGCTAACTATAACATTTGAATCAATATTATCAATTGCTACATATCGTGATAATTAGATTTGTGGCATAAGCATACCAAATATTTTAGAGGTGGGCAGTAGTGACTGCTGATTTTTATGCGAGTGTTTCAGTACTGACTCGTTAAATTGCAGGGAATATTTGCAAAAAATGTAAGGGATACTGGCAGCTTTAATTCAGAGTTATCGATACGTT
>NC_142929.1:119903553-119936053 GCF_046866305.1 Octopus bimaculoides
TCGACAATAAATTAGAATATTTGCAATCCCATATCAACATTAGATTTATGTTTTGATTTTTATCTTTACATTATGTTTTATTTGTTTACGTTCAAAATATTTTAAAATCAACACTTAAGTTGTGAGTTTTTTGAAAAAATATTACAGTGTTTGATAATACTTGAGATAAATATATATATATGTGTGTGTGTGTGTGTGTGTGTGTGTGTGTGCGCATATGTATGTACGTATATATATATATATATATATATATATATATATATATGTATGTATATATATATATAAAATACTGAAGATTATATATATATATATATATATGTATATATATATATATATATATATATATATATATATATATATATATATATATATATATATATATATATGCATATATGGAGAGGGAGAGAGATGCATACATACGTACGTACATAGACAGTCGGACAAGTAGAATTTTGATTTGATAATCATAAAGTATAATTATGATGTTCCTGTAAACCTCTGTGACTAGGAGGTGGATAAGGACCTTAAAATGTTTCCCTCTCTTTTATAATAGAAATAATCTTGAGAATTCAACTCTTTTATGTCTTTGCTGAAACTCGATCAAACATTCTAAATAAGAAGTATGTGCTTGCAACAAGGTACATATTTTGTGAAATTTCTTAGTCAATCATATTAGGATCCTTAAATTACTGATATATATGTCCTCAAATTTGGTATGTGAATATCGCGGATATGAAGACGTAAGAAATCCCTGTAAATCATTTTATCCGGAGCTCAGCTAATTCTATTATTTCTTCTCCTTTAGGAGTAATTAATATCATAAAAAAGTTTCTCGAGTTATTTTCTCTCTATGTACGTATATACTTTCTTTGGTAACAATAACAGTCAGATATTTGTTATTCTCGGGAAATATATTGGTTATGACTTTCCTTTTAAAAACTTTTTCAATAAGGAAATAGTGAAATTAATTAAATACAACATGAATGAGATTTTTAATAAAATATGTTATAACTGTATAAATAAAAAAATATATACAACAAATCTTGAATACTAGTAATAGAATCCACTTTTGGATGATTTACTTTGAATATTTTCTGTTTGAAAATTTTATTAATATTCAACGAGTAAATTACAAAGCGACCTCCGACATATTCAACAAATAATTCACATGAAGAATATTCTTTTCTTCTCTAGGCACAAGGCCCGAAATTTTGGAGAAGGGGGGGCAGTCAATTAGATCAACCCTAGTACACAACTGGTACTTATTATTTCGACTTCGAAAGGATGAAAGGCAAAGTCGACCTCAGCGGAATTTGGACTCAGAACGGAAAGACAAACGAAATACTTCTAAGCATTACGCCCGGCGTGCTAACGTTTCTGCCAGCTCACCGTCTTATTCACATGGAGAATATTGATAATACAATTTTCGATATTCTGTTTCTATGTGTGTCACTATGAATACCAACTATACGTTTATAATTTTAAAAGGACCTGTCAAGTCGCTAGAAAATGGGAGGGGTTCGTTCCTCTGCTTACAATGTATGTCGGGTGCAGATTGGATCGCTAATTAGATCGAGAGGCGACCTCTTAGAGTTAAAAATGGTAGTCACATTGGTTCGTACGGAACGATTATGTTGAAGCAGCAACAAGCATTACTTGTCAGTTACTGCTTCCATTTCTCAAAGAGATTTTCTAACTAGGTTTTTTGAGGTTTGTTTTTGCTTTTCTCTTCTGTTTTTTGTTCTGTGTGTGCCATAAATATCGCCATCCGTTAGAGAAAAAATTTGTAGTTTGGAATCAGTAGTTCTTTGACTGCTATTTCTAAATTCTCAGTATGTTGGAGAAGCAACTCATGCTAATCCCTGTATATTTATGATTATATATATATTCCTGTAGTTTCAGCTCAGAGCTGCGGCCATGCTGATGCACCGCCGTTTTGCTACACTGCTATTACTGAGAGCCTCCTCCTATATGTGACACTTGGTGAAGAATGGGGGTTGATGTAGCTACCCTCATTTGCACCTCTTGCCGTAAGGTAGGTTGATCTGGGACTCTCGAGAGGAAGGGGGTCCAGCTTTGATTTAAAAACACCTACATCTACTTTGTGCAGGTTCCTCACCGTCTTTGGGAGAACATTAAAAGGCTAATAGACCCCTGAAACCCAGGCTGTTGCAGTAACTTGTCCTGAAACGCGATGGCGTTGCTGGGATCTTTGGCACTATGCAGTGTCGTTCCGTTCTGGCATTGGTGTAGCTTTCAATGCAACAATTTAGCATAATTCATTCCAGGATCTTTCAGATGTATATTACTGCACACCTCTCCCGTCTTCTCTCCAGGGAGTAGAGTCTTAGATGTTTCAGATTTTCCCAGTAGCTGAGCAGTTGCAAAGATACGATCTTATTTGTGAATCTTCTCAGAATTACTTCAAGGTCCGCTGTTAATTTCACACTGGTGGGTGGGCATAGCTGTGAGCAGTAATCTAGGCGGCTGAAGACGAATGTCCTCCAGAGGACCATCATGATTTTCTGATCTCTGGTTTTGAATGTTCCCGAGATCCATCCATCAAGCTGACTGCACTTTGCCGCCATCCTGGCAATGGCGATACTGGTAATGGTTATATATATATATATATATATATATATATATATATACATATATATATATATATATCAGGCACGTGCCGTCAGTAATCATTGAGAGTAGGCAGTTGGTGATTTTATGTAGTAAACTATCATCAAAAGATTTGTCAGTATATAAAAGGATACAAATATTTAAAAACTTTACTTAATTATAGTAGCATATTTGTGTATGAAATACAGTCTTCTCTCTTTCTTTGTAGCAAACAATTCAGTCACTTTTTCATAGAAATTGAAAGCAGGGTCTTGCTCCATTTCGTTAAGCATTTCCTTTTCAATGGATATTAACGCAAGTAACGAGAGTCTTTGATTTGTCATTCCGCTCCTTGTGTAGTTCTTATCTCTTTTCAAAGCAGAAAATGACTTCTACACCGAAACAGTTGAAGCAAGAACTGTCAAGATTAATTGCAACAACTTCACAGCTTCAGGGAACGTTTGGGTCAGTTCATTTTCAAATATAAAATCAAGTAAAGTATTAACGAATTTATCTCGAAACACTTGTGCATTGTAAATTCCAGGTAAATCCGCTTTCAGTCTTATGATATCGAAAAAGTTTCCATAGCTCTTTTCTAAACTTCCAAATGCAAACTTTTTAACTTGGCAAGTAAGACCTTGAAATTTATTTCATCAACTACTGAAATGAACTTTAAGTTTTTGAAATCAGGAAATCTTATATTCATGTTCTTGAGTATGTCATGCAAAATTAGACCAAATATTCCCATTATTTCTTCTTTAACTGAACCTCCCACATCTTCCCTAATCGACCCCTCCCCTCCTTCAAACGAGCCCACAACCTACGGGACCTCTTGGTCCACAGCTTCTTCCCCAACCCAACCTCCCAACCTGGCTCGTTCCTCTGCTCCCGCCCACGCTGCCGCACTTGCCCTTACCTCTCCAACACCACCCTCCTCACCATCACCCATCACCGATCCTATCGCATCACCGACTCCTTCACCTGCACGTCTACCAACATCATATATTGCCTCTCCTGCTCTCTCTGCCAATCTCTGTACATCGGACAAACGGGGCGCCGCCTGGCCGACCGATTCGCGGAACACCTCCGAGATATCAACGTCGGCAATGACACCCCGGTGTCACGCCACTGCCGTTCTGCCGGCCACTCCTTGCGGCAACACCTGTCTGTGTTTGGATTGTCCATGCACAGGGGCCATCCGGACTCCCGTTTGCGCCGTGAACAGGGATTAATCTTCTATCTTCGCTCCTTTGCGCCACATGGGCTCAACTCCCCTCCACTCTTCATGTAACCCCCTCCTCCTGTCTCTTTACCCCACCCTCCCTCCTACCACCCATCTCTCACCTCCCCCACCTCCTGCTCCGACTCCTACTTCTTTGTACGTCTCTTCACCTCTCTTCATACTTCTCTCCACTCCCACTTCTCTTCACCCCTACTCTTTCTCTCCTCTCTCTTACTCTCTCTCACTCTCTTCTCTCGTACTCCCCCCTCTCTCACTCTTAATCTCTACACTCTTACTCTCCTACTCTCTACACTCTTACTCTCTTACTCTCTCACCCTTACTCTCTCACTCTCTTCCCCTCTCTCTCACTCTCTTTCTCTTCCTCTCTTTCTCCCCCCATACCCCTCTTCCCTCTCTCTCACTCTCTTTCTCTTCCTCTCTTTCTCCCCCATACCCACCTTCCCCTCTTTCTCTCCCTCCATACCCACCTTCCCCCTCTCTCAATCCACCTTCCATCTCTTATACCCACCCTCTCTCCTCTCTTCCTCTCCCCTCCCATACCCATCTTCCCCCTCTCCTACATCCACCTTCCCCTTCTCCCTCCTCGTCAACACCCCCTCATAAGCTCATCCCACCACACCCCAACACACTCCTACTCTACCTTCCCACTCCACCCCATCCAATTCCTTACACCCACCACCCACCCCTACCCACATACCCCACCCTACCCACAGACCCCTACCTCTACCCCACCCTCGGCCTAACCCACACTCCACCCATGTTTTCCCCACCTCCCAACACCCTCACATCACACCACACCAATACCCTCGCATCACACCACGCACACACTACAACTGACCAACTACTTTCTCCCTTTCTCCCATCCCCATTTTCACACTACATACGTCAAGATCACCAGCATTCTACCTCCCACACACAGCCCCTCGTTCCCGATCACCGTTTGTTATCTCCCCCCTTTCTTAGCTCTCCTGAAATAAGAATTTCTAACTTCCGGTCAGCCATTGTTATGATCGGCCATTATTATGATTGACCGTTGACTGAACACTATTCAATTTTTTTTCTCCGTGTTTTTCTCCTTGTCTCCGTATTCTTTCTGTTGAAGAGCGTAGCTCGAAACGTCAAAGACTTTCCGTATTCCCGAACGTCATACTAATATATCCTTTTGTTATTTACACCACCTGTCCTCGTCTGTTGTTATTATTTGTATATTCTCCCACATGTATGAATATAAATATACATATGTATATATGTACATATATATATATTTATTTATTGTCCACAGAGGGATAAACATAGAGGGAACAGTCTCACATATTCTGGCAGCACTATCTCCTCCACCACATTGTTCAAATCCTCTGTTGTTGCCTGAATCGTTAATTCGATCCCATATCCCCAGTAATCTACCTTCTGGGTCCTTTTAGCATTCAGTATCTTCCCGTATTTCATGTTGTACGCTATGGTTGTTATCAGCCATTCTTCTTTCAATTCAGGGGGCACCTTACCCACTCGCACCATGGCCACAGGTTTGCCGCAGTACGAAGGCAAGAGCACCCATTCGTCTGTATTTATTGCCTCTGTGGAATGATTTATTGCTTCTTCCTCCATTGTGAAGCGCACCTCCACAGTGGCGTATCTTCTCCCTCTCGTAATATATGTAGTGAATCCTTTTCATTGTTTAACACATTCTTCTATGACCTCTATTGGTGCTATTTCTATCTATCTCATGGCTTTGAATATAACAGTTTTATAATGGTTTTGAATATAACTGTTCTTATTGTCACATTGGCCGATAGCTCTTCCGGCGGTGTCAGCTTCAAAATGTTTCCTTCATTTATGATTAATTTCTCACTCTCCTTCATTTTCTAGGCTCCACTTTTATCTCGCGGACTTCCAACTCACAAGTGACTACCCCTTTGCCCGTGTAGCCGCATAACTTGCGCCGGGATCCGGCTCCTTCTCCATTTTCTCACAATGGGAAACAAAACAACAATAACAATTCAACAACAGCAACAATTCACACAACAATTCAATTTACAATGGCAATAATTCAACAGATGTATAAACATAAAATAACGCAAGAAACGACAATCACACCACATATCTTATCGAAGATTCTTTATTGATTGTAGTATTACCCATCGAGTATAGAATTTATACGAGGTGTGTCACGTGACAAAATGGCGTTAAAGGAGAAGAGAGAAACAACTTATTAAATGAAAAATATATAATATATATATTATATAAACATAGACATCTAAATATATATATATATATATATATATCTATACCTACATTTTATATATCTATATACATAGACATCTAAATATATATGTATGTATATAGTATATATTATATATATATATATATATATATATATATATATATATATATATATATATATATGTATGTATGTATATATATACATATATATACATATATATATGTATTATATTTATACATATATTTTATATATATATATATATATACATAAAAATGTATGTATATAATATATAATATATATATTTTATATATATATATATATTATATATATATATGCATATATATATCATATATACATACACATATATATATGTGTGTGTGTGTGTGTGCGTGTGTGTGTGTGTGTGTGTGCGTGTGCATGTGTGTGTGTGTGTGTGTGTGTGTGTGTGTGTGTAGAAAGAGATGGGGAGATAAAATAAAGAAAAGCAAGAATTTTGGACGGGAAGAAGATGAAAAATGAAGGAGCGGTGAGTGTGAGAAAGAAATCTTTTTGCATAACTGATTTGAAGATTTTTGGTGGGGAGGGGGGGTCACACAAAATACAATATCTAATTTATGCTGTTGAATTTTTAAGTAAATATTTACCTGTCTATCTGTTTTTAATGTATCTACCTATCTGTTTG
Organism: Octopus bimaculoides; assembly: GCF_046866305.1. NCBI lineage: Eukaryota > Metazoa > Mollusca > Cephalopoda > Octopoda > Octopodidae > Octopus > Octopus bimaculoides. The sequence continues at coordinate 119,910,310 of NC_142929.1, forward strand.
TGTCTCTCGCCGCATTTCTTTCTTGCTCACACTCTCACTCTTTTCTCTCTATCTTTTCTCTCTCTCTTCCTCTCTCTCATATAGTTTTATTCATTGATTTACGTATGAATATATACACCCAGACTATATTCTAATTCTTCACTCAAATTGTTCGTTATAAAACCTGTTTAATCAACATTATTCGTGTCTCTTACTACTTAACTGGCAATGTACCTATTCATCTCTTCATTTCGTATCTTCCTTAATAATGTACCCGTCAATTATTGCATTTACAACCTGTAGAAAATATAGAATTGAGTAAGTACAGAGAACTAACTAACTGGAAAAAGTGATATAGCTACCTAAATATCTGTAATGATTTTATTTCCTCCAAAATATTTATCATTCATAAAAACTACTTAGCTGTAATACTATGTTACAAGCTAACCAAATTAGGTATCTCATTTTATATCTTCATATAATCCCGCTTATGCCTAAAAAAATCCAGTTTTGTTTACAAAGTCTAAATTGATTTTTTTTTACAACATAGTTCCTGTGAAATTTAGATTAACAAAATCCAATAAAACGAACAAAAAATTATTTTGAAAAGCGAAGATGAAAGTCGTCATATTTAAGCTGTTTCGGCACTTTCGTTGAATACGTTTTAACAATATTTAGGCTGTCTATATAATAAAGATCTACTCAGATAATTCATGTAAGATGTCTTCGTGATCAAACATTGACGTAATTAACACATATACACGCTTGAAATATATTAAATTGTATCTCATTTCTACATTATCTTTCGTCTGTAGACATGAAAAGTACTTAAAATTTAATAGTAAATAAATGAATTTTCACGAGGAATATATTTCAGACACGACAATGATATTTTCAGGATACTCTGGTGTTACTGCCCAGACTGTCTGCTTCTCTGTTCTTCATAAGGTGTATTCAAAGGAACATTATGCTATAACCTTCCTTATATTTCATGATGGCAGAACGTGATTTGTAGGTAACGTCAGTGTTTTTCCAAGAAGTTTAAAATTTAGAGATACATGTCTGCTATGTATTTTTGATTAGTATAAACAATGTTGTCAAAGGAATTCCACAAATAACATGTAGATAGGAAAAATTAGTTTATTTTTGCACTTCAGAAAAATGGCTACACTATTTTTCCAACGTTAGGTAGGGAAGCATATAGCAAAGTGCTGCCTCATCATCAGCATTACGAACAGAAATAAAGCTCAGTTTTATGCGACATATCTAATTTAACTAGGCGATAAGCTTAACACACAACAGTGTAAATTCAAAATTCAACGCTGTCCAGAATAAAACGCAATGTCTCCAAATGTTACAGATAACAGAATTTCAGGATCACGTTCCCCATTAAGAATAGATAAGTTATCATAATGAACAAAGATAACCCAAATGTATGTAATCATTATCTGTTGGAAAGTATTTGTTATTACTTTATCCGCTCTCTATTTAGCGTATAGAATACTATGGGCAAGTCAACTCTACATTAAGGTTTTTCGACCTTTCATTTCAAACGGAGAACAAACTCAGATATTCCCATTTCTTCAGATCTTAAGTGATTAATTTTATCGACTTACACATTTAAAGCGTAAATCCGTTATAATCGTTTTTACCGATGTGAATTTTGACATTTTTGCACCTGCAATAAATTGATCATCTATCATTCTGCATTATATTAAAGCAATCTTATTTCTTTATTTTCGAAACATTTTATAATCGCGCATTTCTTATATTTAGCAAATTTACCATTAAACATATGTCACAAGTAAGGTAGTAGCGAGGAAGTTGAAATTCATGTATTTTGAAAGAAGAAAATATAAAAGATATTTTAAAATGTGATAAAAATATTTAAAAAAAATAGCTAACAGACACATTTCAAGAAATAAAAATTTCTAAAAAAGAACAGTATTAAAATCCCAATAAAATTTGTTTCTTCCTATAATTTGTTTTTCATTTCCAAAAAGTTAGAGAAATAATAAATGAATAAATGCCACCAGTAACGTCAAAAATATTTAAGATTATATTATTTGACCCATATTTCTCTGAATATGAAGATTTCTTTACTAAACATGTCAGGAAATATTGGTCAAATGATTTCACTTGCTACTTGTAATCAATGTACCTATGTTGGAGCTAATTAAAATGTCAATCAATAAGGGATTTCAATTCAATAATATGAATGCCAAATCCTAAAATACATGTACAAAATATACGTCATAAATTGTATTACTGGCCTAGCATAAATATGCAACATTTGAGGAGATACATGTATTTCTCATTAACGTCCAACGTCAATTCGATTCAAAGTTTTATGTAGTTGTGTTACAGTTGTGATCATTAAAGTTATTGATTATTCTACTGAAAGACAAGTGAGACAACTGCGAATTTCGAATTAATTAAAAGTTGAATAAATTATATATGTAGAATATATTTTGTCAGTAATTTCACAAACATTTTGTTCTGAGGTATTTATGCTTGAGGAGTGTGTCCGCTCTTTTATAAATTCAGTTCCAAAATAAGAAACATCTGAAGTCTTGTGAGAACTTCTTAGCAAACCTTGAATTTGATTTGACTAAAAATATGTTTGAAAGAATATCATAATGTTTAATCTTTATGTTTAAATATCCAAGGCCTATAAAAGTTAAAGTAATGACATTGGGACATCTTCCAAGGAGTTTTAATAAATGCAATTTTAATTCATAATGTATTTTTAGTTAACTTCAAGCATGTTAAATATAGAAGTAGATCTTAGAAAATGTTCCCTATTGTGTTTTCAATTTTTTAACCAGTGAAATCATGTGTCTCATGAAAGAATTTATATGATTTAGCTCAAGAAAGATAATATGCTAATTTGGGGTCGAGGTCTCATTCAAGCGTGGCTGAAATCATCACTATTTTTACCAAGTATACAATTCATTATAAACTGGATGCCCCTATGCAATTTTTAACTTAAATTCAATTGTTTTACTTGTCATTGCCATTTTTATTGTCATTAACGCTAATATATTTTCTACTCATCACAGGTGCAATTTTCATTACCTTCAATAATCTTCGCTCACTATATCAAATATGCTATGTCCAAATTAATTATAATTCGTTCATTTAGATAATAACTCTAGTGAAGTTTTCCTGGGTCACTGTCAACGATTAACTTAGTTTAGTGACGCGTTAAGCTGATAAGACAAAAGAAATGAAAGAAAAAAGCGAACAAACACAAAATAAAAAAAAAACCGAAAAACTCTCCACCATCTAACTCAACCGCTTGCAACTTCTTTTTGGATAGAGATATTTATTCTTCATGGATCGCACCAGTGTTTCTTGCAAACAAAGTGAAGTCCCCTGTTAAACTAAGTCTGCTAGTAGTGAAACGTACGTCTAAACCAGTCAAGAGAAGCATTTTTTTTCACGAAATGGGTCGCATAAATTATAGTTCATCATTAGGTAGACCATATGACACACGGTTTATCAGCAGGTGGGCCATATGAGACAGGTTTTATCATCTGACAGGACACACGACTATAAAAATTCAGGATGATTTATCATTGACGTGCCATCAAAAACTCCAGAGGGCCGCTTTTTCCCCATGATTGTCACCTAATGTTGACCTGTTCTATTTGTCTACTGAGATATCAACTAGATAATTTTCAATCTCTGTATTGAAAATCATTTTGAAAATCGCAATATCATCATGCTAAGAAAATATATGCAGTTGGAGGAATATATAAAAATGAAAAACTGTTTGAGCATTTTTCTTTAGAGATGACTGAGTGCTGGCTCTTACGTATTTTATGTTCAGCATGTGTCTATATAGTTCTTATAGTTTTGAGTGTAGCTTGCCTGCGGCATTTTGGAGAGACAATTGATGATTCTGATACGATATTTTGTATCATATTTTTAAACCTCATTCGTTTTGTATTTTAATTGCACTATATAATAAGAGTAAGAGACAGATATACAGAAGTGTTAATCTAATCACGGACGGATACCAGTGTTCAAAGAGTGTTAAGAATAATGCTAATAATTACAAAAATAGTAATGATAATTGTAATGATGGTAACAACAACAACAATAATATTATTAATAATAATAATAATAATAATAATAATAATAATAATAATAATAATAATAATAATAATAATAATAATAATAGTAATACTAATAATAATAATAATGATAATAATAATAATAATAATAATAATAATAATAATAATAATAATAATAATAATAATAATAACAATAATAATATGAAGCTCAGCATCAGTCGCAACTCACATTAAAATGCCAAGCAAACTTCCTTCATTATGCTATTAAGACTGAAAAGATCATCAAAATGTCTGCGAATAATGAAGGTCAATGGAATGTGTGCGATAAAAGGGACTAAAACCTACTGCACGGGCTGTGTGTCTTCTGTAGCAAAGAGCCTGATGCACAACAAATTTTCAACAATTAAAAACTGCAGAGTTCTGGAATATAATCAGAACTCGGCAGTGAAGGATTATATTATGGCTGCACAAGACCAGTATCTTTCAATACTTCATGAGAGTGGGAAGCAGAGAAATACACGTGGTGGTGCAACAGAAATTTCTCTGATATTACTGAAAGGTTGCTAGAAATAATAGACGGGGAAGAAATCTAAAATGTTTCAAAATCTCTACAATAACAGTTAAAATAGTAAGTCTGATGTTAACTGCGAAGTCTTAATATCCAACCTGATACATATATATACATAATTATATATACATGCATATATACATACCGGCTATGACGAAGGGAAATAGCCCTGAAACTCGAGTCGCCTTTATATATTTATATTTATATATTTGATCCTTTATATTGAACACTCAATACTTTCTTTCATGGTGCCATCCATTTTTATTTTATATTATATATTGTATATTCCATATTCTATACCCCACATTGGTTCTGCAGGAATATAAATAAAACATAAAAAACAGACAGTGTTGGAACTCTTTTAAACAAAATAATATATTCCTCTGTACACAATCATCCAAAAAACCCATCTTTTTTGTATTTATTTTTACTCGCATATATATATATATATATATATATATATATATATATATATATATATATATATATATATATATATATATATATATATATATATATATATATATATATATATATATATATATATATATATATATATATATATGCAATTTTCATGTCGTGTTTCGTATGTAGGAGGCGCTATATTTGCCACGGATGATCTTGTATGTAACATATCTCCTCTGGCAGTGTTCAGGGTCATTAATGCGGCAGTTCGATAACGTGCACCGTAGTGAGAGGTGTTGTTCTTGGACGGCAGTTTTCCTCAGGGAAGGATCTGTGTGGACGATTCCTTCCCTGGGGACTGCCTGTTTTATTGCTTTCTTAGTTCTGTCTTAACAATGTGGTAGCCTTAGGAAGCACGTGACAGAAAATATGTACTAAAAGCAAAATGAATTTCTTTACGTCATTACATATTCAGTTATTTGACTGTTGCATGACGATCATGTATATTTTATGTCTCCATATGCAAAACGTCGTGTATTAGATATATGTGATAGACAGGAAATCGAAGGAAATATTTATTATTACTAGTAGCTGCCTCTGTGTTACACACGTAGTGGAGAAAACCCGGATATATCAGGTTTATTTATTTATTTTATTGGTAAATGAAGATACATAGATTTTATGAAATCCTGAATATTTGGACAGCGTTTGTTAGTGTGTTTTCTCTGTCATAAGACAACTTACTTTGTGTTTAAGTATATTTTTGATTACCTATTTTTACTATGATAGACACCATGTATACAAAACTGACGGAGGTTGCCAGATTTCCCACGGCAAAATAAGTAGGTAGAGAGAACAGCAAATATTGCTCTACGCGGGACAGTAGATATTTGACTTAACTATCAGTAATCTGTAGAAAGTGAGCGACTGCATTGCACGTTTTGTCGAATTCTGCCCCATATAGATACAGCTGTGCATGTAGAATTTGGCACTGTTCCTACAAAGTATTCATAATCCCGCAGAGAAATGTCCTCTGGATATAATTATTCCATTGAGTTTCTTCGAGATACGGGTTATCTTTCAGAACCTCACTGCTTATAGCTGCTATTCTTCTTCTATAGTTTGCAGTGGTTACCGATTTACCATCATCATATTTTCGAATGCTAGTGAACTGTGAGCACTTGACAAAAGTTCATTCTTACCATTGTAATATATAGCCATCACCTTGTTTTAGGGAATTTGCAGATGAAATTCTCTGATGTTCATACCTTTCTTAATGTATTAACGATATAAATACAGCTGGATATTTGTAACAGAGAATCAATAGAAATGTCGATGCTAATCAGCGGATCTATTTTAAAACGGGGGCCACATTTTTCATTAATGTTTTACGTAGTGTTTTTGGTACGCAAAGACTTTCAAACTTCGTATACTTATCTATTTTGTGTTATAGAACAAAAAAATATTTTTGTATTCGAATTTATTTCATGTAAAAAATTGTCTTATTTCGATAATTTCAACCAATCACTGACAAGTATTCGGTTGTTTACATTTACTCCTTCGGCTGATTAAGCGATGCAAAGCGTATTTAATCTCCATACCTTCGTTTTATTTGCTTTTTTCATTTTAAATTTGCTTTAACCCTAACCCTAACCCTAACCCTAACCCTAGGGTTAGGGTTAGGGTTAGGGTTAGGGTTAATTGTTTCAGAATCGTTTGTTTATGTAGTCGGCACTTAATGTATATCGGCTGAATGGACGTCAGTGATTGGTTGAAATTACAGAAATACCACAACTTTAGCATGGAATAACTTATGGATTTCTTTTTTTTTTAAGAAGACTAAGAGAAAAAGATGTTTTATATGACACATTCTACCAGTGTTCCAATTTTCAAAGTGTTTCGTTAATGAAAAGATCCTAATCAGCTCATGTAATACAGTGATGACTATATTAGACAGGTTTCCACAACAACTATCCCTTTTTAAATCAGAAAACTGGAGTATCGAACCTTTATTTCTGAACAAAATTGAGCTGTAAAACTACCGAAACAAGCAAAGAAAATATAAATAAATTTATCATTCAAATATATAAAAATATTTCTATTAAAAACAAAAATAGAATTAGAGATACAAATATATTTCTGGCAGAGTTTACAAACTTTCCTCGTGAATGCAAAAATATCCTTCTGAATGAAATTTAAAAATCGATATGTTTGATGTTCGATTACTAAATCCTGTGAAACCTTCTCCAAAGAGTAGAATATATGTGTACGTGTTTATTTATGTCGTGCCTTTCAATCTGTCTTACGCTTTCTATCATCTTCTTATATCTATATCCCAGTCGTATTTACGTATGTATATATGCATATATGTAAGTGTGCGTGCAGGTATGTATTCCTCATTCGCTATTACTCATGTTCCAAATTTCATTGAAGCGAATTTAGATTAATATCCAACCAATAGGAAACCATAATATCGATTTAATTGTAAAAATATAAATCGTATTTCACAAGATTTCCGAACTTCCCTAGGAATGTATAGAGAATTTAATGACATTGTGTGTTGGAGTGGAGGCATTAGTAAATAATTAAATATTCGTGTGTGTGGGCGTGCTCATTCTTCTGTGTGCAGGATAGAGCGCCGAAATTCATGGTATGAGATAAACATATCGAAATATCAGCAGTTTCTCGAAAAGTTTAATGTTGAAGTTCTATCTTAAAACTTCAAATGTGTTTGTCTAATTGTTAACTACAAAAATTTCGTTATTATGTCGCCGTTGTTATTTCAAAGTGGTATCGCATAATTTGTAATGAGAAGCATAGTACATATTAGCGTGATCTATGCATCAGAGTGGCCTTGAGATATAGTAACCACTCGTAAATGTGTGTGTAAGTGTATATGCATATATACACGCCTTTGCCTTTCATCCTTTCGGGATGAAAGTACCCATTGCGTACTGGGGTCGATCTAATAGACTGGCCACTCCCCACAAATTTCGGGCCTTGTGTCTTGTGTAGAAAAGTAAATATATATATATATATATATATATATATATATATATATATATATATAAGCTTAACTCTATAAAGGAAAAAAAATAGTTTTTTTTAAGTACTTTTTTTATGTAAAGCAAAGTCGGATGGAGATATATAAAAAAAACTCTTAATGGATAGTGACTATATACAATAAAGAAGAAAACATGGGAGTTATACTTGAATGGAAAAAGAGAATTTATTCTTCTAGTTAATATTGCTGTAGTTGTTGTTGTTGTTGCGATTATTATTATTATTATTATTATTACTATTATTATTATTATTATTATTATTCAGTGAGGGAGCAGCGCAAGCCATTTAAGTGACATTGTGGTTGAAATATACCAAGCCCTATATACCTATCATGACTACTTGTTTGTTATGGGTACACGAAGCACTTGCATCACAACCATATATGCGAAAAATGGTGATCTATAACAAAAAAATAAGCAGCGCATGACCTTTCAGGCGAGGCCCAGTTAGAGTTTTCCTCGGGTTGAATAGCCCATCACACCCAAAAGGCACCTCAATAAGGTTCCTTTAAGGATGATGGACAAAAATCCCATGTTTCCAGAGGTGAATTATTCAAAGCCCAAAGAATTTCTCACAACACATGGCTATTGCGTTCCTCCATTATTTCTGCTGGTGAACAGAGATGCACATATCGTCAGCCATTAAGGGACATTAGATCAACTGGTTACAGTCAAGCAACTGATAAGCAAATCTATGGTATTGAGCAGAATACCTGCTGTAGCTCATCTTATATACCAAAACAAAAAGTATAGCACTTTATATCACTTAAGGTCAGAAGCCATGAGAGCCACTGCCTCGTACTGCATCAAAGCATTTATTATTATTATTATTATTATTAATATTATTATTATTATTATTATTATTATTATTATTATTATTATTATTATTATTATTATTATTAAGGTGGTGAGCTGGCAGAATCGTTAACACGCCGGGCGAAATGCTTAGTGATATTTCGTCTGCCGCTACGTTTTGAGTTCAACTTCCGCCGGAAACGACCTTGCCTTTCATCCTTATATCGGTAATTTAAGTACCAGTGAAATACTGGAGTTGATGTAATCGACTAGACACCTCCAAGATTTCAGGTCTTGTTCCTATAGTACAAAGGATTATTATTATTTGTGATACTGGTAATATTTCTTGTTCTGGTCGTCGTCAATGTGGCAGCAACAGTAATATTAGTTGTCTTGCCGAGGTCGACGTTGCCCTTCATGCTTTCGGGGATGATAAATTAAGTATCACTGAAGTACCGGGTTCAATGAGATCGACTATACCCATCCCCTCAACTTCCTGGTCTTGTTCTTATAGTAGAAAGGATTATTCTTCAAATACACACCCACACATATATATTGGTGACGCAACAGTCACTACACTGTCATTTCCCCTTAAGGACTGAAAACTTCCGAAACCAGTCTTAAAATATCATGTTTAAGTTCTCTTGAGTGGCTGACGATTAAACAGCCCTCTCTGTGTCCATGTTTCTGAAAAATTGTAGTGTTAAAATCAGTGATTTACTTTTGTAAATAGAGATTTGGTCTGTTATTCCCTGTGCATCCGATACGAACCGGTAGGTTAATATCTATGTGGTCACTCGTCATATCAGTAACAGCAGTCAAAGCTCTCTCTTAATAGCTTATGGATAAAAGTCCACACGAGTGCTTTTGAGTATAGATTTACTGGATACAGGCATTAAATAAGACGAAGAACATAAAACGGACGTTTTCTTTAAATACACAATGATTCATTGGTCTAGCTTTCACAACTTCTATAACCTTTCATCGTTGTTTTCTCCATATTGCAGTTATATATATATATATATATATATATATATATATATATATATATACATATATAATAATAATAAGAATACAAGGAATATATATACATGTATGTATACACACATATATGTACATACTTACATCTACATGTGTATATATATGCATATCAGGGTACAGGACGTTAGAACAATGAATTGTAGACAACGGAACGAACACATAGGAAAACGGAAAGCCACTTGGAATATTCCTTCATCAGCTGCCAGTCTAAACAAACATAACATTTTTTTATTGTATAAAACTGAAAGATATTCAAATTGCTATATATAGAAGTGGAATATAAATGACTTGAATATCATGCCGTGAAAAAAACTGTAGAAGATAATAACAGGCTGACACGTTTCTAGTATTTTAATAAACGTACTCAGCGTGAAACAACAGTTCATTAAATCAGGATTTCTACATTATAAAATTGGAAAAAAATGTGCAAATATAAAGGATAATATGAACCAGAATTAAAGGTATGAGGACCTGCAGAGTTATTTTTTCACTAGTACAGTCGGATAAAATGTTTCACGCTTAACTTTGTTTAAAATGCAAACAACCGATTGTTCAATATGTCGTTAAGTAACATTAATTATAATTGACCTTCATTTCGTAAATTTTCATATATTAATTCGTGCACAATAGTCACTGCTTCCATGTGATAATGATGGTCTTAATATCACGAGTAACACCGACAGTACCACTCGTATACATCTTGAAACTGCTAATAAATGTATGACAAATTTAATATCTGCAGCTCTTTCTCGGAGAGGGTATACTCAGTTAATAACTTTATATTCCTTAACATATAGCAGAAGAAGTTATTGAGATTAACATAGGCGGAGACAAGAAGTCAACATTGCTGAAGATGTATTCTAATTGTACGGGTGACCTTTAACCTGGAAATGTCAGAGTTAGTAGTTGTTAAAGAAATGTTTCCTTTGGCGAAAGAAATATCAATTTATTGAGATAGCGATTGAATGGTTGTCTTTATAAGAAGAAATGTCTGGAGGGTAGTGAAATCTGATAAAAGCATTAGACAAAGATATAATAAAAACCACACACGATATTTCTCCCAGCTGTGGGAAATGAAAAACAAAATTCTAGCTTTGAATTAAGATTAACTGAAACTGGAAACAAAAACTGAAAGATTTGAAATATTTCTTACTCATTGTCAACGCGTTAGTCTCGGAGCAAATGGTAACTACATGGTCTAAAATATTTCAGTCTCTTTTCAGCTACTTCCATTTTCGGAATTCACATTTTCTTAAAGGGCTGCCAAGAAATAAGATGACACAACATATTTTCTTGATGTAATTGATGAGTACTGTCTTTGAGGCTGATTGATTCATACGTGTCTAGTTAACTTTTAAGAATAGATCGCTGATATGATGGTAGTGATATCTATCCGATTTTAACACGACTAAATTATGAACTGCTTACATTCCTAATCTCCTATACTAACGTACATATTACAGCCGTGCTACGTTTAGCATCTCTACTAAACGATACAAGAAATTTATTTTCCAATATAAATTATTTATTAAATGTGTTGCAAAGGATATACGATTTTTGTTGTGAAATTACTTGAGTTCAAATAACGTTCACACCCAAATGAGCTTTGTTGTTATAGAATAAACAAATCATATAGTTGTATCGATATAATAGTTTAGAAGACTATAATATTCTTTTCTAATCTAGGCACACTGCCCAAAATTTTTGAGTAGGGGGGGGGGCAGTCGATTAAATCGACCCCAGTACGTGCTTGATTTGTCGACCCTGAAAGGATGAAAGGCGTGGTCGATCTCGGCGGAGTTTGAACATAGAACGTAATGACAGACGAAATACTACAAACGTTTCTTATTTCTTTATTGCCCAGAAGGGGCTAAACATAGAGAGGACAAATAAGGACAATGAAAGAGATTAAGTCGATTACATTGGCTCCAGTGCGTAACTGGTACTCAATTTATCGATCCCGAAATGATGAAAGGCAAAGTCGACCTCAGCGGAATTTGAAATCAGAACGTAACGGCAGAGGAAATACCGCTAAGCATTCCGCAGGACAGACAAACGGATGAAGTCGATTATATCGACCCCAGTGCGTAATTGGTACTTATTTAATCGACTCCGAAAGGTTAAAAGGCAAAGTCGACCTCGGCGGAATTTGAACTCAGAACGTAGCAGCAGACGAAATACCGCTAAGCATTTCGCCCGGCGTGCTAACGTTTCTGCCAGTTCACCGCTTTAGAAGACTATAGTATTACAGATTGTAATCAAATGTTTCCTTGTCAAATTGTAATAATACCAAAGCCAAAGGGGCTTCAGAAGTATATATGGAATTGAACTTATCAGAGATGCTCAGCTTGGTTAGCTTGGTCGCTTTAGTTGTTAGAAGTAGTAGCCAAATCGCACTTCACTCAAATTGCATCTTAGCAGCTTAAAATTTAGGGTTGGCCACAGCTAGCTCACCTTAAAAATTTGATTTGCTATCTACTTATTAACTTAAGTGTAAAGATAATTACAATAAAATGATATATCGATTAATAACACGACTATGTGAATAGAAGGAGTCCGATTTCATATCTAGGGATTATATTTTTTTGCCTATGAAATGAATACGTGCAGATTACTGAAGATACAATTTATACGGTCATCGTACCGTTTTTAAGGAAAACGAAGTTCACTGTTGGGAGTGACGAGGAATAGCATTCATTTACCGAGAATCAACACTGAATGAACCAACCAATATAACCATCTAATCCACATTAAATAGTAGTTTTCAGTATATTCGTATACATCTATAATATAATATTTACATTACTTTCCTATATACACGTACATATATAGTTACATGTACACACAATACGCAAACACGCGCGTACACACACGCACACAGACATATACGTGTGTCCGTGAGTATATATATATATATATATATATATATATATATATATATATATATATATATATATATATATATATATATATATATATATATGCATATATATATACAAATATATATACTTGTATGTGTCTTTGTGTGTGTGTATTTGTGTTTGAACTTCCACCGTTTTACAACCGATATTGTTTTGTTTCCACTCCCGCAACATAGCTGTTCGGCACAAAAAGAACGTTAGAACAAGTGCGGGGTTTAAAAAAATAAGAGGTTCGGTTAGTTCATCTAAAAAGAACCCTTTCAAGGCAGTGAACCGGCATGACCGCCATCCAGTGACTGGAACTATTGAAAAATAAATTATCTATGTTATATGTAATCTTTTTTTTTTCAATGAGTATACATATGTTGTGGAACTCTTGTAAAATGTTTTGCTTCTCACTTTCAGATATGTCTGCTCAATCAAACGCTAAAAGAACAGTGGGTATATGAAATATGTTCAGTTGTTGCGCTATTGTGTTTTTTGAACATTATGCGTTCAGTTTCAATTACTAGAAATAAGTTATGATTTACTGAAAGAAAAAAAAAGAGTAAGTTCTGTGCTTGAAGAAGACGGCAAGATGAATTTAAATTTAACAGGCTAAATTTGATATATACATTTTAAACAAACTAAATGCGAGTAAAATAATCAATCAGCATTCTAAAAGGGAAAACAGAAATATCTTATTTGCTACAACACTGATCAGGGGAACAATGGGAGACTTATGTACAATATTTAATAGGTGGTGAGTATGTTTTACGAATCGTAGAAGGAACACTGAATACCAACACTTAGAAGATAGTCTTCTGTATTATTTGCAGCAGTCTGTATATCTAGGTTATATCCTTCACAGAATCCACACATATATAATCTGTATTTCGTTCATGAAATACTGAATGCTATCAATGTTAAATTAAATAACATATAATCGCACTTTCATGTAATGATTTTTTCCCTTTGTTTCTAATCATTCGAAAAATGTGTATATTTTCCTTTGTTAGTAACATAAAGAAAATAGCCCGCGGCGGATAATTAAAATTAATATCTCACTGCAAGTTTTCAAGGATGATTGAATATATGTTCAGTTAATATGATGACGTCTGATGTTATCTGAAATTATGCTAGTTGACAGGGTACTTAGCGAATGTTGAATAAGAGCTCATATACAGCAGGAGTAGGATGGACAATGCAACAGATTAATAAGATATCATGTATTGCCACAACACTCTCTTAGATTCTGATGCACTACATACAAAGATGGTCAATTTATTATCAAAAGACACTTTAATGTAAGGAATTAGTGATGCGGTTTGACCAAGATTGTCTTCTCATTGTGGATTTATATTTGGCTGAAATACCATAAAAATATGCTCAGTGAACCAAAAAATATAGGAAGCGGCAGTTAATAATGGGTTTGATCGAACCTATTGAATACGTAGATAATTCTCTTGAGCGCATACCGTCGTTTCTGGAATATTCAATACTTTCTTTACATTGGAGCTGTTTATAGAATCATAATTAACTGATAATGCAGTCAGGTCGCTCGTAGTAATTTCAAATCTAATCAGGGTTTAATACACATAAATCGTAAATAAGATTATCATGAATGACTTAAAGATATGATTTCAGAGAACAATAGCTGAAAACACTTTCAGTGACATTTAACAGAAGACCCTTTCCTTAATGGAATCCTACTTTCGAAAATAAAACAGAGCAGAACAAGAGAATGCGATAGACAGTTATTCCAAGGATTTTTCTGGAAACCAATTGGCAACATAATTAATGATTCATTCAAAGGTGTTGATTTCTCATTTCTTGTAATGGAATAAATTATTAGCTGCGAACTTCACTGTCTATTGTTCTTCACAATAAACTCCCTCTTAAAAGTTGTTTATTTATAAGCATTTTAGAGGCTTTTATACATCAATAACAACACAATATAAGTAATGTTGTTCAATTGCTCGCGGCTTAATTAAGAAAGCTTACAGTTATATATGCCTAATGGATTTTTTGGTAATTTACATATATAGACATCATATTCACTCCTCAGTGCATTACATTTTTTTTCAATTAATATATCAATATATTCAAAGAAAAATAAATGTAAAAAACTTCAAAGTCGTCTGCTCCATTAAATAGTAGTGCCATTACCGTGTTTGAATAACTGAATTATACAGCCAAATTTTCTTTTCTATAAAATATAAGTATTGCAAAACCTGGATTTATTTACATCATATATTTCTTGAATACTTCCAGAGCCAATTCAGGAATATTTTTAATACAATATTGATTAAATTCCTGCATCTTCTATATGATACGTTACGCATTTCATTTCATATTTCCTCAAAAGCTGTTCCGATTCTATTTAGCGGCGATATGTTCGGAATTTAAGATATATATTAAACTCGACTTTAGCGCTGGATTGCATCATCCATTACCCAAATGAAACAATGAGAGCACGAAGAAGAGAAATAACAATAATAATGAGGAGAATATTTGTGATACGTATTATGCAAATAGTGATAAACAGAATATTAATAATGTTAGTGGCTGTGGAACTAAACATGGAAATTGTAATGGAAACAATAATAATAGCAACAAGTTGGACTACTACAAATCTATATAATAATCTACTTTTTCGTTTGCTCGTTACACTTTAGTTAGATAGGTGGCGGTGGAGGTGGAGTAAAAGTGTTAGATGGATGGGAGAGTAAGAGTAGAGAAAATAGAAGTGAAGGAAAAGTAGAGAAGGATGTATATAATAAAGGCCAAATGCGTCACGTGCTTAGTTAAAGATAAAAGTGAAGGACGAGAGAAAAAGACCGCGAGAGAAAAGTGAGAGAAAGAAGAGTTACGACGTGCTTTAATTTGTTTGAGAGGAGTAAGTGGAGTATGAGTGTATGAGAGAGGAAGAGGGAATGTGAGAGTGAGATAGAAGATAGCCAGCTGATGCATTATGCTGCCACTCATGTTGTTACTGAAAATGAGAGGTGAAGTGAAAGAAAGAAATGTTAAAGACATGAAGAGGGTAATTACATAGTTAAAATGTTTGTTGAAGAGATAGAGAGAAAGAGAGAAATCTTGAAATTATAATGTTATATTATTGAAAGAGAGAAATATAAAGTGCTTAACAGAGTGAAATTAGTAAACCATAATATATTATGTTCTTGTGAATAAAAAAAGCAAATTATCGTTTCTTTATGAAACAGCTTATCTCGATCTTCTTGGTTTGTGGAACTTTCCACAGAGCCCACTAGTAGTAATGTAAATAATAAGAATGATAATAAGGATAATAAGAACAGCGATGCCAGTAGAAATAATAATAGGGCTGGAACCACCAACAACAACAATAACAACAACAGCGGAGAGGAGTAGGCGGAGGTGGAGGAAGACGAGAACGGAGAGGAGAAGGAAGAGAATTTGAATAAAAATATGCATAACAGCAACAGGCATAGTTAATTGGATAGGACTAACCACCATTACTATCACTACCACAACTATAATAATACAAATATTAACAATAATAAGAAGAATTGTTGTAATCGTAGGGACCTGAATGCATTTCCGTTTCATATGACTTCAGAAGAATGTAGTGTATAGACGCTCGGTTGTTATAGATAATAGTTTGCCGTTACATAGGACATGGCACAACAGCTTTCAAATCTCGATATTATAACCACGTCTCATCATGTATCGAAATAAAGTAAGTTTGACTTCACTGAGTGTGCTAATTTGGCAGCTAACAGAAACAAAACAAAGTATAACATTGAGTGCACGATATTGAACAACGCAACAACTTTCAGATATAGAGAAGACAAGCTGTGAACTTTTTCAAGAACATACATCGTTTATACTAACGTCGGTGTATAATACCATAAAAAGAAGACCTGGTTAGTGATATGATGTAAACATATTTACAACAAAACTTTTAGATTATTCCGTCAATCATTAATCATGTGAGAAATTGGATAGGATGACACTCGCAAACTTTCCTGATATAATATATTAAAAGACAAATATAATTTTTTTCTTAATTACTGGAATAGCAGAAAGATCTTTCACTTCTCTCCTTTTTATAATTTTTTTCTTATCACGAGGGGATTCCACTTATTTTAATTTTAACATTCCTATATCAAATCCCTTATTTGCCGATTCTATTTTCAATCTATTTTACTCCTGATTTTCCATCGTGTAGGGCCTGGATGAGGTTCGTAATGCGGTCGAGACAACCGAAATGCAGCATGGTGGCACAAATTGCGGGTCTTTGTGCGCTGTCGAAAGCTTTCTCCAAGTCCCAGAGCACACAAAGGAGTGGAGTTCACTGCTTTCAGGCATTTTCTTGGCGAAGGCGGGCGCAAAAAACCCTGTAGCATGGACTGAGAGGAAACCGCACTGCTACTCTGGAAGAAATTCTTCAGAGATCACCACTAATCTATCTAGAAAATCTTCCCAGCGGTACTGAGAAGCAGCGATAGCTTCCGTAGATTGTCCGGTCTCCCTTGTTGAAGATTTTTATGATGGCCGCGTCAATAAGGTATACAGCAAGGCCCACACGCGTTAATAATCTTATATACTCAGATCTCACGCTTTGACTTCCCTGAGACATGGACTCCAGGGATATGTTGTAAAGTCACGTGATTGTCATGTCTTCATGTGTTTAAGGGCCTTTGTAAACTCAGAGTACTTTGGACATCCAGAATCGAATCTGATATTGAGGATATTTCGGTGCAGGTTTACCACATTGGTGGATGGTTGGTTGAGAAGTGTTTGAAAATGATGCTTTCATCCTTCCCCTGATGATTCCATCGTTCCATCCAGTGATGCTTCCATTGTCTTGCTATGTATGTAAGAAAGGAAACGGTTGTACAGGAGCAACATTTTATTATTTTGGAACGTAGAAACAATTTTCATTCTAAGTTATTTTCTTACTGCGTCGTACATTTTGCAACTGTACGCACATATCTATCTATCTATCTATCTACCTATCTATCTGTCTGTCTGTCTGTCTGTCTGTCTGTCTGTCTGTCTGTCTGTCTGTCTGTCTGTCTCAGAATGTAATATCCTCTTTAGGGACTATAACATCCAGAGAACAACTGGTGTTATCGATTATATGTTATCGATTGAAAATTTTCTCAATATATAGCCATAAACTGGCTAAGGTACCTTGATATTAATTTAAGAAAAAGAGAGAAAAATATATTGTGGATACTTATTTTATTTGTATCGCAATAAAAACATAGCAAATATCTAATACATATAAAATTTAAAGGAACATAGTTTGACATGAAATAAGCATAAAAAGTGTTCACACATACTTCAATTTGGTCACAAGGTAAAGAGTATTTCTGATCCGCAGGATTCGGACCATGTTAAGAGTTCTAGATGTAAAAATAACGCCATGTGACCAGATATCTTCAACGCTTGCCCCTTCCAAAAGGCTAATGCAAACATATTTCTTCTAGAAGAATTCAAATTGGTGGTAAAAAAAACTTAGTAGACAAAATAGATGAGGACCATATATTCATATGTTAAGTATCCTTGTGATGTAAACATTAAGTTGTTAGAAAAGGAAGAGAGGACGTTAAGGATGTAATAGGGGGGAAAAGTTAGCTAATCAAAACATGCAAAAAGCTATTCGGGATTTTAAAAAAAATTGCCGGTTGTGGGTTTTGAAGAACATAATGTAATCATTTAGAAAAAAATATAGACGGTTATATGCTGTGAGGGGCATTATGTAATTAGGGCAAGATATTGTGAAGACATTAAGTAAATAGACTGAATTAAAGACAAGAAAACAGATAGACAAGAAAAAATATAAAGGGAAAAACAATTTGCTGGGGGAAAAGAATAATTAAATGAAAAGAAAATAGATTGATATTAGTTAATTGAATGAAGCTAGAAAAGCTATAAGTGATTTAGGATATATAATACAAAATATATATGTAGGTTATAATATTGTAAAGTAATGGTCAAGAAAGATTGGGCTATATTGTATACTTAGATAATTCGAAAGTAAAAATCTCATTATGGTTCACTCGTAAAGAGGCTTGTATCTTCAATGCTTATTTTATGCCAATTTATGTTCCTTTAAATTTTATTTGTGTTAAATATTAGCTATGTATACACAATATATTTTTCTTGGTTTTCTTATGTTAATATGTGCATGCATACAGCCATACATCCATCTATACATACACACACATATATAACTAGTACCTAATTCATCGACTGCGAAGGATGAATGCCAATGTCGACCTGGGGGGAATTTGAACTCAGAAAGAATGACGGACGAAATGCCGCTAAACATTTTGCCCGACGTGCTAAAGATTCTGTCATTTCGCCGCTGTGGCTATAATAATGAATAACAATAGATAATACCGACCATAACAATAGTAGTAATAAGTATAACAATAATAAGAAGACGAAGGAGAAGAAAAAGTTTCATTAGTGCTAAGGGCGGCAACAATAAAGATGAGCAGCGCAAGCAAATTAAAAACATGTAGTAAACAATATTTAGTAAAAAATATGTAATGAAAAATAGTAATGAGCATAATACTAAAATAATAACATAAATATATAATGATGCATGAAATGTTCATGGCTGTATAGGTGGGTATTGCTATATCTTAGATGACTTTATACAGGTCTACTAAGGCAACAATAAACAGGTATGAGGGAAACGTATAGCGTGAAGGGAAACCTGTGGTAGGGATAATTACAACAAAGGTTATCACAGCAATCAAACATGTTAACGCGATAAACATTAGAGTTGAAAGCCACGTGGACTGATTGTTACGCGTCGAGCGCATTTAATCGTGTCTATGTCTGTGTATGAGTATGTGTGTATGTATGTATGTATATATATATATATATATATATATATATATATATATATATATATATATATATATATATATACATACACGCACGCTCACACATATGTATGTATAAGTATATAAACATATTAATACTTCCATATCTATGAGTATGCATTTGGTATGATGCCTGTGCTTTAATATGCGTTACTGCCTGCTTCAGTGTGTGTATGTGTCTGTGTGGTGTGTCTGTGTGTGTGCGTGTGCGTGTGTGTGTGTGCGTCTGCGTGTGTCTGTTTGTGTCTGTGTGTCTATATGTCTGTGTGTGTCTGTCTGTGTCTGTGAAAAATGTGTATCTAGCAATTTTGGCTAATTTACTTTATTACTACCAGATTAAATCACATCTCGCAGGATTTCTCCGACTGTAATATCATTTCAAACGATATTTTCAGACTAATTAGAGCATTTCTCAAGGCCCTTTTGCTTTTGCTCTCTATTATTTTGTCTCCTTCTCTCTATTTGAAACCCTACTCTTTTTCTTTCTCTCGTCCTCTATTCTTTTACTTCTGCTCTCTAATGAGCAATTTAATTTTCTGTCTTACTCAAACATAGGTTATTATATTTACTATAGTAAAAAGAAAACATCGATCGCCATACAAAAAAAACAAAAAAACACATATGGATAGGAGGAAAGAGTTAGTATAGCCTACCTGATAATGTAGTCGTTAAGCTTGGTGTATTTTTTACACTTAGTATCACTCACATTTTTTCTGTCAGCTCCATTTCCTCAATTAACTTTAGAAAAACAGACTTTCAACTATACAATATTCGCCTTTACATTTAGTGTCAATCCCCAGAAATACGTCTTCTGATTTGGCTTACATATTTACCACAATCTGCGTCATACGGCAGGTGTTACCTTGAACCTACCAGCTGATGTAAATGAGCCAGAAATTACATATATGATAGCTTGTAGAGAGTATACCTTATATATAGTAATCCGAAGGAATGAACTAATAATACAGCAAGGAAATTTAGGTGAAAATATATTACACTTTGGGATTTTAAAACAGACATTACGTTGTGTGTACATATGATTAAATATGCATGCAGATCTGAGCAGCAAAATATCAGCAAACTGATTCCAAGTCTCAATTTCCATTTCTCTTACTTAGTTCAAATATTCCGTTTACATCTTATAAATGTTTATTGATAACAGCCGGTGATATGCTACTATTCCTAGTTTATCAACTGAAATATATTTTGTTGCTTTAATATCTATAGAATATCTACCGTTCAGTATACCGATCGTTAGAATATTTGTAACATCTTAACTAGAAAAACGCCTTCTAACTATTGGAGGGTTCTGTGATTCAGCATCTTCACTCCATATTACTGAAATGTAAGTGCTTACATTTAGCGCAATTCAATCGTTTTCTTTCTTAACAATATCGTATCCTGTACAGAAAGTATGATATTGTTATATCTATGTATATTATATTTGAAGACCGTTATAGAAATTACTCGAAGTTCTAGAGGACTGAAAACGATTATTTGTAAAAGGTGCGTATGCCTAGGTAATAATGTTACTTTGCACAACATCCTGTTTTCATTTACATATAAGACAATCTATTTGGAAAACGTATCATGAGCATATTAAGTATATGTACATACATATATCAAACTTATTGACGCACCAATCAATGTCAATTCTACTGTAAATTCTGTTAGAAAAATGCGTTATATTTCGTCAGAAAATCAATCGTGGATCTCATTAGTCTTTCTTGAAAAGCAGCAATTACTAACGATTTTATTTTGTCGATATTATATAGGTAAACTGATCAATAAAATATTCACAAATATTGATGTATACGTGAAATTACTTCACTGGTTACATGGATGCTAGCGGTACATCATATCTTTCCGAATACACTAAATATATCGATAGAAAAATCTTTGACGCTCTCACTCCTCATGTTAGGTAATTCATTTCTTCGTGCTGCTTAATTCGGGTTTCGCGTTATTTAACAATGTACCTCCTATTTTCATTTTGTTACCAACTTATTCTGCCAGGGAAAGTTCTAGAATGTTGGGAAAAGAATTCGTGTACAGTGTTATTTAAGCTAGTCCAACACATAACCAATCCACTATAGGAAAAATAACTTGTCTATTTCGAGCTAAGGCTTCAACACTTATACCCTATCTCATCTCGAACTATGTACTGTACCTCAGTATAATTACACTATAAATTTATCAAACGTCAAATCAGAGTACCATGCAAACTTTACTTTAAATAGCAGCCTATTTGACTACTGTCTTAGAAACTTTGATAACGTACATAAGTTCTCTACGCGTACACACATACACACACGCACACATACACAAGCACACACACATACACACACGCACACATACACAAGCACACACACATACACACATATATCAATGATCATATATGTATATATATACCTATTCTCTCACACACAAACATACAGACACGTACATATATGTGTGTGTGTGAATCTGTGCGTGCGTGCGTGCGTGTGTGCGTGCGTGTATAGCTAGCTAGCTAGATAGATAGATGGATAGATAGAGAGATAGATAGAGAGAGAGATAGATAGATAGATAGATAGATAGATAGATAGATAGATAGATAGAGTGACAGGTAAGATGGGAGTTATTTATATACTTGCGTGTGCATGTATTTCTTCGTTTGTGTGTGCGTATGTGCGTCTATGTATGTATGCGTGACTGTATGTGTATGCTTACGTAAGCTATATGAATCTATGTATAATACTAATACGGAATTGAAGCGCTAAGTAATGTATACAAATACAAACTTGTGACACATTCAAATATGTTTGACGTACATTTGAACCCGTGAGAAAGCCTTTCAGTATATTTTGTCGTGGAGAAAATTTGCGCAAAGATAAAATAAAATGAATGTTCTTCGAGTTCAAATGTGCCTCAGCTATACTTAAACTGTTAATAACATTGTATGTTTGTATGTATGTTTGTGTATATATATATAAACATATGTTTGTGTGTTAACGAGATAATTAATATTATCTGCGGATGTTGATTATTGATTTAAGCTCAGAAAAATAATGAAATCTTCCTAACATCATATTATGCTCTGTTGTTCGCTGAAATGATAACGACCTCGAATGGAAACAGTGTTTGTGTAACTATGAGATGCAAGAATGAATAATGATGAAATGTCTGGAAGAAGGGCGAGCTCAACTAGCAATTATTATGTATCTAGCAAAGAAAATTGATACGAATTTTCATGCGTTATATATTAGATAGCTGCACTAGTTTAATTAACAAAGAGAGCCTTTCTTTTAAATGTCATCTATCTATTAAATATAATTGTGATATAAGTTTCAGATTTCTGATCTTGTATTTCGTTACTGATTTCTTCTTAAGTTGTATTTCTCAAACCATCCCGTTGTATTACAAACATGAGTTTCACAATCTGTTATTCCAACCATTGTTACTGCCTGTAAGTGTTACAACTAATTCACTCCGTTATGTCACTAACCTTGCGATAAATGTTAAATTTGACAGCATTTATAATTACACTAGTGACGAACATGCGAAATCATATCTCAGCTATAACAAGGTATTAAGAGAGGCATATAAATATAACAAGGTGATATGGCATAGAAATGACACAGTAAAAGATGATGTGTAAATATGAATATAATATGTTATTAGCAATAATTGTAGTTTGTGTGAGTAACAAATATAATTATATCTAGTGATATGTATTTGATATGTATTAAGGAAAAATTCTTATAGCTGAATACCAAAGAATGAATGTGACGTTATAGTCTTATAAGTATATTCGATAGCAAAATAATATATATATATATATATATATATATATATATATATATATATATATATATATATATATATATATATATATATATATATATAATATTAAAATGATACGTAACAGAAGAATTTCCAGTTTTTTTATGGGTGGGGTTGGGCTAAAAAGTAATCTCACAGATCGAATACTGCACTGGGTGATATACTATACCACAAAGTCAAATTTCAAGTGAATCTGAGCCATCTAAAAAGCCAACAACTCCAGTGAAATTCTATTGGCCGAATTATACTGAATCGCGATCGGAGAGTAAATTCCTCTCTTACTTTCTTATTAAAACTGACTATATTTAAGGACATCAAGTGTGATAAGAAGCTTGTTTCCCAACCATATGGTTCTGAGTTTCAGTCCCACTTCGTGGCACTTTGGGTAAGTGTATTCTACTATAGCCTTGGTCCGACCAAATCCTTGTGAGTGGATACATATATATATATATATATATATATATATATATATATATATATATATATATATTACTCTTTTTACTCTTTTACTTGCTTCAGTCTTTTGACTGTGGCCATGCTGGAGCACCGCATTTAGTCGAGCAAATCGACCCCAGGACTTATTCTTTAGAAGCCTAGTACTTATTCTATCGGTCTCTTTTTGCCGAACCGCTAAGTTACGGGGACATAAACACACCAGCATTGGTTGTCTAGGGATGGTGGGGGGAACAAACACAGACACACAAACACATACACACATACATATACATGTATATATACATATATACGACGGGCTTCTTTCAGTTTCCGTCTACCAAATCCACTCACAAGGCTTTGGTCGGCCCGAGGCTATAGTAGAAGACACTTGCCCAAGATGCCACGCAGTGGGACTGAACCCGAGACCATGTGGTTGGTAAGCAAGCTACTTACCACACAGCCACTCCTACGCATATATATATATATATATATATATATATATATATATATATATATATATATATATATATATATATATATATATATATATATATATATATATATATATATATATATATATATATATATATATGTATATATATATATATATATATATATATATATATATACATATATATATATATATATATATATATATATATATACATATATATATATACATATATATATATATATATATATATATATATATATATATATATATATATATATATATATATATATATATATATATATATACACATATACACATATATATATTTGCTTGTGCCTGTGTTTACGTCCCCGTAAATTAGCGGTTCGGCAACAGAAACCGATAGAATAAGTACTAGGCTTACAAAGAATAAGTGGTGGGGTCGTGTTGTTGTGCTCTAGCATGGCTTCTGTCAGATCACTGAAGCAAATGAAATAATAAAAGAATAAAACAAAGGCAGTTATATAAATAAATAAAACATTGTATTTGATATATTCTTTTCTACCCTAGGCACAAGGCACGAAATCATTGCGGAGTGGGCCAGTCGATTAGATCGACTCCAGTATGCAACTGGTATTTAACTTATCGACCCCGAAATGACGAAAGGCAAAGTCGACCTCGGCGAAATTTGAACTCAGGACGCAACGACAGACGAAATAATGCTAAGCCTTTCGCTCGCGCGGCGTGCTAACATTTCTGCCAGATCGTCGACTTTGTATTTGAAACGTTCACGCCAAGGTAGCTGATCGGAGTGGTATGCTTTATACATACACGAAATGCACAAACACACACACACATACATTTGTGTGTATATGTATATATACAGATGTGTGTGTGTATGTGTATGTAAATTTACACTCACACGTTCGCTCGCAGACATGTGCATACACAAACTCATACGCACTCACACATACACACTGTCATATTTCATTAACTGGACGCGTAAAATACATTTCGTTAGATTCAAATACAATTCAAATACAATTCTATGAGAAATTTCTAATTTTCTATTTCACTTTATATTTTAATCATAAAAATGTCATTTGAATTCGGTTTAAATTGCAAAATTCACATATCAAAACGGAAATGACATCTCTGAATGCTTCATCTTTGAAACGTGGACATATATAAGAACACAACGAAAATAACCAAAATAATTGTATAGGATACTTACAAAACCCGTGTGCAGAAAACTCTGAAGTTATATAATTAGTTTTAATAGATATATGAATAAGTATCTAATGCATATTGCTCCCAAATTGCGTCCTA
>NC_142929.1:119938553-119941053 GCF_046866305.1 Octopus bimaculoides
TTTATTCATGATAGCTTCTCGTTACCGGCCAATTATAGTCAATTCTCTAGGCTGGAACGATGTATTCTGCATTGCTTTGGTGAGAAATGTCTGCCGAATTCAGCAAGATGAATGTGTCAGTACCTCTGAAATAATCGGAATGTTCAAGAAAGTGTTTTAATAAAGATTTATAATCAGCTAACAAAAATTCCCTGTACATTGAAAGTTTTGTAGATTTTCCCTTAATTTTTACTGAAATTATTACAATTGATAAGGAAAGATTATGAAATCGTGTGGCTAAAACTAATTAATAAAGATTCTTTTCGCTGATGGCAAAGCATTTTTTGTCATAATGGAAAGTATAATGATATAACAAGTGCAGTCGTCTTGCTGCGACAAAAACGAAACTTTGGTGCTAGAAGAGTATAGGAAAGGGGAATTGGTCTGTAAGATCCAGATTACAAGGAGTAGGATAATTAATAGTGTATTCTTTTGCGTCCATAGTACTTACTTCAATCTTATTTATTTTTCACTGGCTCCCCTCACTTCTGTGCATATAATAATAATAATAAGAAGAAGAAGTTGAAAGAAACTTCTGGAAAGGAATCTGGAGTGATGAGAAACCATACAATGAAAATGCAGACTGGATCAAACACACCTAAGATGCCTACAAAAATCTACAAGAACAGGTATGGGAAGACATCTCTGTCGCTGACCTAAGGAGGGCACTAACGAAGTCTCATAAGTGGAAATCCCCTGGTACTGATAGAGTACCAAATTGCTGGCTCTCATCACTCTCGTCCGTACACAACATCTTAGTAGTACTATTTAATAGTATTATGAAAGACCCAGAAAAAAACTCCCCATTGGATGGCAAATGGTATTACTTACCTCTTCCCGAAAAATAACGAAACCAAAGATCCAAAAAACTACCGGCCTATAACATGTTTGTCTACTACCTATAAGATTTTGACATTTATTCTAGTGGAGAAAACATATACGTTTATGGAAGAGAATAACCTCTTTCCCACTGAACAAAAAGGATGCAGACGAGGCTCATACGGATGCAAAGATCAGCTCTTAATTAATCGCATGATCCTTGAGAACTGCCATAACAAGCGCAGAAATCTCAGCTCTTCATGGATTGATTATAAAAAAAAGCCTTTGACAGCATACCACATTCGTGGATTCTGAAATCGCTGGACATTTTCAAAATTTATCTTGTGATTTCAGATTTTTTAAAGTATAATATGTCCCTATGGAACACGAAACTGCAATTATATCATTCTAATGGAGTATTGCACTCAAACAATATTAGCATAAACTGTGGCATTTTCCAGGGTGACTCGCTCTCACCACTAATTTTCTGCATAGCACTGATACCACTCTCAAGTGAACTGAATAGAACAGGGTATGGCTATAAAATTGACAACAAGAAAATAATCCATCTATTTTATATGGATGATTTAAAGCTATATGGCAAAGAAGATGAAGAGCTTCAGGGACTATTACATACTGTGAAAGGATTCAGTGATGATATCGGGATGGAGTTTGGCCTTGAAAAGTGTACCAAAGCCACTTTTAAGAAAGGGAAACTAGTAAAGTCATGTTCAATAGAATTAGATGTCGAAACAGTAATAAAAGAACTTGAGCAGGAACAAACATATAAATACCTCGGAATAAATGAAGGCTCTGGTATCCAGCATGCAAGCATGAAAGAGAAGGTTAGGAAGGGATGTTATAGAAGAGTTCGAGCAGTTCTGAAGTCTGAGCTGAATGCTTATAATAAGGTGTTAGCCATAAATTCCTTAGCAGTCCCAGTTGTTCTTTATAGCTTCAATGTGCTTAACTGGAATACCAGTGAAATAGTCAGAATTGATAGAAAAATCCGCAAGCTACTGACTTGTAATAAGATGCACCAACCAAAGGCAGACGTGGATCGTCTTTACCTCCCCAGAGCTCAGGGAGGTCGAGGCTTAATCCAGCTTGAACTTACGTACAAAACCACCACAATCGGACTGGCCAAATACCTTGAAACAACCAACGATTGGATGCTGAAACTTGTTGAAAAACATGAAAGACCGAAAAGACTTCACTCTATTCTGAAAGAGAGCAAAAAATTCGCTACCGAACTCTTAGATACCCACCAGCTTGATCAGGTTGAAGGAAATGCGCCAACTGCTGCTGCAAAGAAAATAAAATTAATTGCAAAGACAAGAGCACATGAAAAATTAGCTAGCAGATGGGAACAGAAACCTCTGCATAGCAAGTATGTGGCTCGTAGCAAACAAGCTGATGTCGACCAGAAACGCACGCATCAGTGGTTACGAAGTTCAGGGCTAAAAGCAGAGAGTGAAGGTTTCATATTGGCTGCTCAAGACCAAAGCTTATTGACCCGGAACTACCAAGCCAATGTGATAAAAAATGGAGCTAACCCAAAATGCCGATTTTGTAACGATGCGATTGAAACTATAGACCACCTAATCTCAGCGTGTAGAGTGTTAGCACCTGTAGAATATAA